>NW_027496014.1:0-182500 GCF_021521415.1 Bidens hawaiensis
GTGGGGATCTACACTTGCGCCCATACAAAGCTTCGAACGGCGCAGCCTTGATACTTGTGTGATAGCTATTGTTGTAAGAAAATTCAACCAATGGGAGATGAGTATCCCAGCTACCTTCGAAATCGATTGCGCACGCGCGCAGCATATCTTCCAATGTCTGGATTGTTCGCCTCGCTTTGCCCATCCGTTTGAGGATGATAAGCTGTACTCATATCAAGGCGAGTACCTAGAGCTCCTTGTAACGATCTCCAAAACCTTGATGTAAACCGACTATCTCGATCAGAAATGATGGACACTGGGACTCCATGTTTGAAACTACTTCTCGAATATATAGTCGGGCTAACTTTTCCATTTTATCAGTTTCTTTAATCGGCAGGAAGTGCGCTGACTTAGTTAGCCGATCCACAATAACCCATATTGTGTCATAACCCCCAGGTGTCCTTGGCAGTTTGGTGATGAAGTCCATAGAGATTTGTTCCCACTTCCACATGGGAATTTCTGGCTGTTGAAGCAATCCTGATGGTTTCTGATATTCAGCCTTTACCTTCGAACACGTTAGGCACTTACTGACATACGTCGCGATGGCGCCTTTAAGATTGGGCCACCAATACAGTGTTTTAACATCTTGGTACATCTTGTCTGCGCCAGGATGTACGGAATACCGCGTCTTGTGAGCTTCGTTCAATACTTGCTCGCGCAATCCTCCCTTGAGAGGGACCCATATGCGGTTAGCGAAATATAGATTGCCGTTCTCTTTCAGTTCCAAACTCTTAATCATTCCCCCAAGGGCTTCGTTTTTAACAAACTCTGGTTTCAAGGCTTCTTGCTGAGCGTCTCGGATGCGGGTAGAGAGATCTGCGTGAATGGTCAACCTTAGAGCCTTGACTCGTAGCGTTTTTATTCGCTCCTTCCTACTTAGCGCGTCTGCCACCACATTCGCCTTTCCAGGGTGGTATTTTATTTCACAATCATAATCGTTCAACAATTCAACCCATCTTCGTTGCCTCATGTTTAAATCCTTTTGATCAAATATATGTTGAAGGCTCTTGTGATCCGTAAAGATTATACACTTTGTACCATAGAGGTAATGGCGCCAAATTTTTAGCGCGAAGACAACCGCTCCGAGTTCCAGATCATGCGTTGTGTAGTTCTTTTCATTGGTCTTAAGTTGGCGCGAGGCATACGCTATGACTTTGTCTCGCTGCATAAGGACACATCCGAGTCCTTGATGTGAAGCGTCGCAGTAAACGACGATGTCATCTGTCCCCTCGGGCAGAGATAGAATTGGCGCACTACATAACTTCTGCTTCAACATTTGAAACGCTGCTTCCTGGTTTTCGCCCCAAACAAACATCCTGTCTTTCTGAGTTAGCGCGGTCAGAGGTAGAGCTATCTTGGAGAAGTTCTCAATGAAGCGTCGATAGTAGCCAGCTAGTCCAAGGAATTGCCTCACCTCAGTTGGGGTTTTTGGCGCTTCCCAGTTTTCGATGGCCTTGACTTTGGAAGGATCAACGTGAATTCCTTTCTCGTTTACAACGTGACCGAGGAAGTGAACTTCTCTAAGCCAAAATTCGCACTTGGAAAACTTCGCATACAACTTTTCTTTCCTTAACAATTCCAAAATCAATCTCAGGTGTTGCTCATGCTCGGCCTTGGTCCGAGAGTAAATCAGAATATCATCTATAAACACAATCACAAACTTGTCCAAGTATGGTTTGCACACACGGTTCATCAGATCCATGAATATAGCCGGCGCATTAGTTAGCCCGAAAGGCATCACTAAGAACTCATAATGGCCATATCTAGTTCGGAAGGCTGTCTTTGGCGCGTCTCCCTCATGGACCCTAAGTTGGTGGTATCCTGACCGTAGATCTATCTTCGAATAATAACTGGATCCCTGCAACTGGTCAAATAAGTCGTCAATCCTCGGGGGTGGAAAGGGTACCGATTCTTGACTGTCAGCTTGTTCAGCTCCCTGTAGTCAATACACATTCTGAACGAACCATCCTTCTTTTTAACAAACAGTACTGGAGCTCCCCAAGGTGAAAAGCTTGGGCGTATGAAACCCTTATCCAAAAGTTCCTGTAACTGATTGGATAGCTCTTGCATCTCAGATGGAGCTAATCGATAAGGCGCTCGGGCTACTGGTGCAGCTCCTGGGACCAAATCAATTCGAAACTCGATTTGTCGCGGCGGCGGTAATCCGGGCAGATCTTCAGGAAAAACTTCTGGAAATTCGCGCACTACCGGTAAGTCTTCAATTCTTCGCTCATCTTTCTTCTCTACTACATGCGCCAGGAAGGCGTAGCACCCTTTCCTTAGGCACTTACGCGCCTTTAGGCACGAAATCAGTTTCGTCGCAACTCCCTTTCTTTCCCCTTGGATCATCAAAGTTTCTCCGTTCAACAGTGGAATCCGAACCTGCTTCTCATGACAAACAATCTCCGCGAGATTCTCGACCAACCAATCCATACCTACCACAATATCGAAACTTCCCAAATCTATTGGCAACAAGTTTATATTGAACTCATGACCTCCCATGACTATTACACATTGCTCAGTCCTTTCATTCGCGCATAACTGCCTACCATTGGCTAGTTCTATAGTATAAGGTTTGTCTAGCCTACTGGTCGCTAAGCCCAGGGAGTTTTTAAACTCATGGGATATAAAACTTAGGTCAGCGCCAGTATCAAATAAGACAGATGCATAATGACCGTTAAGCAAAAACGTACCGGTTACCACATTCGGCTCTTCCTTTGCTTCACCCGCGCCGATCACAAAAGCTCTCCCGCGAGCTTGGTTTCCTTTCTGTGGGCAATCCCGACTGAAGTGTCCAGGCTTCCCGCATGCGTAGCAGCTGTCGCTCGATCCAGCTTCTCTGATGCGACAATTCATCGCCTTGTGTCCTGGTCTGCCACATTTGGCGCATTCGATTTTTGCGCATTCACCCTCGTGGTGATACTTGCATTTGCTGCACCATGGGCGAGGCCCGCTGTATCCTTTTCTTGATGGTTCCGCGGCTTGAATCGCGTAAACCCTTGTGCTTTCCTGCTTCTTGGGCGGTGGCTGCTTGAAGTCTGACCCTCGGTGGGAGTTCCATTTCCTCTTGGAGTCGGAGGTTCGCTGCTCGTTCAAGCGGGTGGTCAACATACCCGCACGAACCGTATCCCTTGTAAGGGTGATGGCTCGCGCAACCGCCTCGTCAAAGGTCGGAGGTGCGGCGGCGTTGAGCGGGACTCTAACGACAGGAGGTAACCCAAAGATGTACCTCTCGATTTTCTTTTCTTCTGTGTATGCCATGTCTGGCACCAGCTGGCAAAGCTCGTTGAAACGATTGGTGTAGGCATCGATATCCGTTCCTACCATGGTGTGGTTCCAGAATTCTTGTTGCAAGCTCTGAATTTCTGCGCGAGAGCAGAACTTTCTCATCATCATTTCTTTCAATTCTTCCCAGGTCTTGTGAAGAGCAACTTCTCGCCCCAAAGTCTTTACTTGGAGCTTCCACCAAGACGAAGCTGCTTCTTGGAACATGCAGGTCGCGTAAAGGACCTTCTGGTTTTCACTACATCCGCTGATGGAGAGAACGGTCTCCATCTTGTCAATCCAATTGTAGAGCCCAATGGCTCCTTCGGTGCCTTTGAACGGCCAAGGCCTACAGGCCATGAATGTTTTATAGGAGCATCCTTTGTTCAAGGCTCCGGATTCGGGTTCTGGGGTCTCGTTCTCTTGGCGACCCTGACTAGATTCGGCCTTGCTGGCCTCATGCGTTGCAATCGCCTGCGCGATTATTTCTGCAAGCTCCTCGGGTGTCATGGTAATTCCCTTGGCTCTGGTTGGAGGCATTCTTTTCATAAAAAGAAAATATAACAAACTTAGCGCATGTACTCAGAGCACATAATGTTCTTATCTCTAGACAGTGACCCGTGTTCCTAAGTGCGTGTGTGATTTTTCTTTTGAAAATATTCTTTTGAAAATATTCTTTGAAAATATTTCATGCGATTCCCCAAAGGTTATAGTCTAGGTTAAAAACTTCTTTTCCTAGTTCGCTATAACCAGTGCTCTGATACCAATCTGTCACACCCGGCCCTGAGCGGCGGAAACAGCCGGGCGCGCACGAGTGGGGATTGATAATTAAGCACGGGCCATTGCAAAACACTCAAAGATTTTTATTGCGCATGAGAAGTTTATTACAAACACATTACATTGTTCAAAGATTACAAAAAGAAACATCCAAGTATAAAACTGAAGATTTCCTCGCCATATCCCCTTGCGCGGCGGGTAACCGTGCGCATCGAGGGGATAAAACCAAAATCTTCCAAAAAGCTTGTTTTAGATGTTCAGCGTGTGGTGCTCTAAGTGTGACTCCATGCGCTACCTAGTTATCTCCTGAAAGACACGTAAAAACATTTGAATCAGTATAAACTGAGTGAGTTCACAAGTTTTAGTAACTTGATAAAATCATTCTGAAACATTTCTGGCAACATCATTAACATCTGCTTGGTAAAATCGTATTAACACAATTCTGACGATATTCTGATAAAAATCGTTCCGCGGGTTACGCGTGAACAAATTCTGGATACGGTGCTCGTCTATGTAAGTGGCGCAGCCACTACGAGCGAAAATAACGTAAAACCGTCCCGCGAGTTACGCGCGGACGTTTCTGGAAAACTATGCTCGTCTATGCAAAGAGGCATTGCCCCTACGAGCTAAGGATACCGTCCCGCGGGTTACGCGCGAACAATTCTGAGAAACTGTGCTCGTCCATGCAAAGAGGCATTGCCCCTACGAGCTAAGGATACCGTCCCGCGGGTTACGCGCAGACGTTGTGCCGGAAAACAAGGCGCTCGTCCATGCAAAGAGGCGCGACCCCTACGAGCGGGCTCAACCCCATAGTACTGCCCCATGCCAGGCACTCGTCCATGCAAAGAGGTGCGACCCCTACGAGTGGGCGGATCAAACCAGCAGTCCCTACCCTTAGAGTTTCAATGGTAAAGTGATCACTTACTCGAGTTCTAGCGCACATACATTGAAAACCTTAGATAACCGTTTGCATTGCTCATCATGAAACATAACTTAAAACACATAATCGCTTGCATAGCTTGTAAGTATACCATGATAAAACATTATTTAAGTACGTGTCCCTCGCCCCGAAAGCAATTTAAAAACAGTGAAAACAGTGAAAATAGGGGCTGTGAGACTCACCTGTGGTTCTTGTTAAGGGATTAATCGAGATTCGGGTTTTCTTGGTGTTGGCCTCGGAATCGAAGGTCTAGAATACGATTAAATAACAAGTATATATATTAAGATCAAGAAATAGGAGAATAAGGGTTGGATAGTAGGTCTCAAGGTTATATTCTCGGCTTACCTAGTAACAGGATCGGAGCTGGAAACAACGGATGCTTGGGAAAGGATTAGTGCAAGTTTGTAGTTCTTTGAAGTGTGTTTTGGGTGATAATTTAGGCTACAAATTTATAGGCAAACTCAAGGGAACACAATCCCTTGCTTTAGGGGATTAAAATCTTTTCATATCTAAATGTAATGATGATAAAGTATGGAAGTTATTATTATTTACTTAAGAGTGGAGTGGTGGATAAAAGATTTTGATTTGATTTGGACAGAACATGCAGATCTGGGGTTGGTGAGAATAGGGTGGCTGACAGTTGACTTTTCATGTTACAGTGTGCTTTTTCAGGTACTTTTGTCAGTGTACAGTAAAAAGTGGAAAATCTCTGAAACACGCTACTGTTTCCTTTCGGGCGGGAGTAATCTCCTTAACTGGAGAATAGACCAAGTGTTCTGCGCGTATAACTTGGTGCGCATAGCTTTCTGCGTATAGGACATGTCTTTGCTGCGGGTAGGTGCGTAACCTTCTCGCAGTTAGGGACATTTGAGTTTCATTTGTAGATTCTCCAGGTGGTCTTGGTATTTCAACATAGTGATCAGTCATGTTGAAGTCAATTCCATCTTGGAGCTTCAGACAAACTAGCTCTCAACGTTCCCGCCATGCGGGTAGGTTAGTTCCCTTCCGCACAGCGCATAAACGATGTAGGATGCACCTGCCTTAGCATCATGCGGGATGGTCAACCCATAGACAACATAATGTTTAAGTTACATGAAAACATAAAGCCAAATCATTCACGCATGGCGCATATAACATATGCTCACGCTGGTTCTTAACATGGTGCGCTCGCGCAGGTTGCACATAACAACTGCACGCGCTGACTAACATGGCGCGCTCGCGCAGGGCGCACATAACATATGCACGCGCTTAATATTTACAATCACCTAATTATTAGGTTGATTACTTAGCTTATGGGTTTGGGAAATTACCGGTTGTCACATAAGGGGGGGGGGTGTTGTGTAAATATTTTATTTTTTGTTTAATTAATTAACATGTATTTTATTTACCCCTTGATGTGCGAAAAAATATATATATATAAATAAAACACAAGTCGCAACTAACCTTTAAAAACCAAACAATCTATCCTAGTTCACACAAACGGCAAGTGTACCGGTCGCGTATAGCACATATGAGGAAAGTCCAGATATCGAACTCGAAGACACGTGAAAACGTTTATAATCACTAAACTCTAACCAAGACTCACCAAAATATTTAATTGATTTTTTTTAGATTTAATTTAACTACTTAACTAAATGAAAACTTTTGAAAAAACTTCGGAAACTTTAACTGTAGTGATAAAAACATCTACCTAGGTAATAATCATATTGAAGGAGATGACAAGACAATGGATTGAAAACTCTCACGACACCGGTCCTAAAGGATGACACAACTAAGGTTCGCTCAAGAAGGTCAGATCACCTCTCAGTCTCACTAACAAACTCTAACTTATCTTAGTTGATTTTATGAACAAACCGGGAAAACAAATTATTAACGTGTTCTAATGCCGACTCACCTCTCGGTCTCACCGACACACTAGTCTAATGGAAACGAGTACTACGCAACCAAGGATAGAGGAATAATTCAATTTAACTTAAACTAGACCAACTTATCACTCAAACACCCAAACCCGACAAGAACAAAACCCGCTCTCGCGCGATCTTAATTCTAACAAGTAAAAGTAATGAGACGAGTTTACTTCTTATCACCTCTCGGTCTCTAAGAAGGTGTTTCACAATTGATTTTATCTAATTAATTTACCCACTTATCCCTACGGTTGTACTTCCCGCAAATAAACCCTAAACACAAAGTAAAGAGCCTTAAACATGCAAAAACTAATCAAAACCGATTCAATTAATTAAAGCACGAGGTTATTAGGTATAATCAAACAAAACACAGCCACTAAACACAATCTAATTTACTGTTAAATCAAACTTTACATTAACAATTTAAGCCATGATCATTAACAATCCATATTACTAGTCAAAACCTAACAATATTCATCAAACCAAGGTAGAACAAACAAGATTAGCTACTCATTGATTTTGGACAGCAGCAATATATCAAATAAAACATCATATAACTCAACATAAACATAATAAAACTCATTCAATGATAAAGAACAATCAAACACAAGTCAATCTCTAAGTTACTTGCAAAACAATCCAACAAAAAGATCAAGTTCAACTAGTTAGGGTTCTTGAACAAGAGATAAAGTTTATGAATGAATACTTATGATTTATGGCTGAGATTATGAGTTTAGATGATGCCTAGCAGCTGCACAAGACTCTCCTTGGTGTTCTTCTTCCTCTCCAGCCGTCACAACCACCAAACTCTAGCCGCCAAACTCTTTTTCTTTCTCCCTTTACTGCTGCTGATCGCAAGTTGTGGGCAGAATTGGGGCTGCTGAATTTCGGGATTTAGGGCTGGTATATGGCAGAAAATTAAGTTAATTAACTTAATATAATATCATGTAAGGCTTCTAACTTGTGGGCTTGGGTCGGGCCTTGAGTTGTAGTTTTGAAACTTGACCAAAAAGGCCCCTAGAATCTTCCAACTTAACTCTTTTTTCACCATCTTTCATAAACCTACAATTAACATTTAAACTTTGTAAATTATTGCACTTAACACCCAATACTTTCATAAAATAAATAATTAAGCATAAAAACCATGATAAAATCATAAGGAAAGTAAGTGTGTTTTACAACACATCACCCCTTTGATCATATTTTATAATATACAACTAGTTAGGATTAGTTTTATGTAAAACCAATCGCATATCTGAATTCCTTATAAAATTAAGTATCACCAACGATCCAAAAAGGGCCATTCCACAATTTCTTTTCCAGTTGTAAGTTGTAACCCAACTCGCGTAATATCGAAAAGTCAAAAACCCACAAGTTAAACATAAAGATACTTTTGTTGTTTTTTTAACAAGCTCTCCAAATATCCCTTTCATCACTGCCGTGTGATATGTGTATGTTTATAGGTGATTAGTGTTCAAAAGTAATATGAATATTATGATTAAATCTATGTGTAATTGAAAGTTTTCTAGCTTCAAAACCATATAAAGATGTAAATTTTTGGAGTTGGTTGGTTTCAGGTCCTTACGTGAGCGGTATTGACTTCTACTCGCTTATTTTCCAAATTTCGCGAATCGAACATTCTAAAATTATACTTATGACCTATTGTTAATATATTTACTGAATTTATATTATTTTAGGTCATTCCCGACGTTTAGGAATTTATTTGGACTTTTAACCTTACCCGGGTCGCTGTCAGTGTCAGTTTTGAGCAGTATTCGATACGTGCAAAAACTTAACTTTCTCAATGCAATAATATATAATACTCATATTCTTAGAGTCTTTAGACTAAAATATTATTATTTTATTTTCCATAATACGAGATTACACGATAAACACGGATTACATTAGCACAGTATTAGTCTTAAAAACCTCGGTTGTCACAACCACCTACCATCGCCACCCACCACCAACCATCGCTCCCAGCCATCGCCACCATCACCCGCCGCTTACCACCACCCACTATCGCCACCACCAACAATCATTCCTGCCGCCCACCACCACCATCCCACCGCCACTCACTACCATTATATTTTATTCTGACTTTTTCTAGCTTATTAAAAAATAAAAATTAATAATTCATGTCATTTCCACATTGTAACCAAACATGTAAATGGAATTCTAATAATCCATTCCATTACCTCGTCCATCCATTCCCTCGCTCATTTCATTCCATCGCTCATTTCATTACCCCATACCAAACAAACCCTAAAGATTTTGAACTTTTGATAAACAATGTATACCAACCAATACAACAAATGTATCGTACAAGAAAGTTTTTTACTTATTAGTATCATATTTTGTGTAACCTTAGTTATTATGTAATTTTTACAATTGTAATATAAACTGTAATTGTATTAACAATATATGATTATTTTGTTGACCGAATTTTACTTAATGGCTAGGGTTTAGAATTTTTATCAAATACTTGTGTAATACACGAGCCTCAAACTAGTTAACAATAAAAGAAAATAAAATATGTTATTGGTTAGATTTATTTCTCGCAAATCTCGCTCTAAGAAACACTTCTAAAATAAACCAAATCCTATATATGTATATATATATATACATACACACACTAGTTTTTATCCCTCGTATTACGAAGGTTGTGTTTCTTTTTCGTTTATGATATTTATATTTTTTGGATATTAATTTTATTTATTAGGAAAATTGGTTTTTATTGATCCCAACTATTGTCTTTTGGTTATTATCGGTCCCCACTAACGAATTAGCTGCTGACGGTCCCAACTTTTAACTTATTTGTTCATAACGGTCCGCGACTAACAGAATTCTAACATCGTTAGTTTCAGATCGCTGGAAAAACGTTTTTGGCCGAAAACACACATTTTTTCTTGAAAACTCAACAATATGTCTCAATCATCATGGTAACTTTGTATCGTACCTTTAAGAACCTTTTTCTTGTAAAAGCCCCAATTATTGAGGTCGCCGGAACCCTAGAACCATGGTTGGTTGGCGGTGCGTCAATTGGTGGTGGTGTCGGTGGTGTTCAGGTGGTGTTTTCTGGAAAAAAAATTGACTTTCCTGGCCAAAAACGTTTTTCCGGCGACCTGAAACTAACGGTGTTATGATTCTGTTAGCCGTGGGCCGTTAGGAACAGATACATTAAAAGTTGGGACCATCAGTGACCAAGTCGTTAGTTGGGACCAGAAATTACCAAAAGGCAATAGTTGAGACCAATAAAAATCAATTTTTCTATTTATTATAAGAAATATAATAATATACTTAGGGTTTGATGACGAAAAGGTTTCACAAATAAATGAGATGTTATAACTCGTTTAAAAGCTATGGGTTTGGTGAGACACATGACCCGCTTATTTTTTGTACTATAAAATTGTTTCTTAATATAAATAATATTTTTTCTTAAAAAATTGGATATTAATTTTTAGTATATTTCTATTTTATAGGATTTTCATATCAAATATTTGGTAAGATTAATTTTTTATATAATGAGATGTTATAACCTGTATAATGTTATCTGGGTTTGGTACCGTGTATTCGGGTCAAATGTATGAGAAGTCTTCATTTACAAATAAAACAATATGGTGGTTGAGAGAATGTAAGAAGCAACCAGAGAACTTTTAAATGTTTCGTTTATATATATATTTAATATTCAGATTCTTAGTTCTATTTTTCTTTTCCTTTTTTTTTCTTTCCTTTTCCTTTTTTTTTGCGCGCAACATGTATTGTAATTGATTTACATCCTTGTTTTACATTATTCGTTTAAATTATTTATATATTTCTTTTAAATTTTAATTTTATTTATTGTAGAAAATTTAATAATATACCTATAATTTGATGATAAAAGAGTTTTATAAATAAATGAAATGTTATATCCGGTTAGGTTTAGTGAGACCCATGATCCAATTATTTTGTTTTTTACTATAAAATTGTGTTTTAGTTATAAATAATATCTTTTTTAAAAAATGGCTATTAATTTTTAATATAAACCTATTTTATATGATTTTCATATCAAATATATGATGACATTAATTTTTAATATAATAAGATGTTATAACTCATTTAAGGGCTATCTGGGTTTGGTGAGACCCATACCCTTGAATTCGGGTCAAATGAATGAGAAACCTTCATTTAAAATAAAACAATCTGGTTATTGTTTTCCAAATACATGTGAAGAACGATAAATAACCAAAGACAAGACAAACGAAGTGATGAAACGAAAAAAAAAGAAACATGCGGTGAACATCTATCGAACACGTGACCTTCAGATCTTCAATTTGACGCTCTCCCAACTGAGCTATCCCCGCATTTAGAATTCTGTTATTTACTTAATTCTGTTAGTCTAGCCTTTTTTTTTTAAAGTAATCATCATCATCATCATAAATTATAAAACTGAAAACAGTGCGTTCTCGAGTTTTTAATTAAAAGAAAGGAAAGTATAAGATTGGATAGGATGGGAGAAGAAAAGAAAGTACATGCATATAATGCATTCTGAAGTTTAATGAAAAATAAAAGAAAGGGAAAGAAAAGAAATAGTTAATTACATTATTTAGTTTAAATAAAAGGAAATGAAAAGAAAAAAATGTATAGTTTTACAAATATAGCCTTTTTAAAACAATTATTAGATGTAGATTGAAGGGTAAAGTGGTAATTTTAAATATTTATCCTTTCCTTTCTTTCCAAATCATGTCAAATTGACAAGAAAACTTTGAGACTTAAAACACCCAAGTTTTCCTATCATTTCATATCATTTCTTTTATATAAAACACTCAAGAATGAAAATTCAAACTAAAATTTTATCATTTCCTTTCTTATCCCATGTAAAAAAACTAAAGAATACAAATGTGAAAGTGATGTTGTTGAATTAATTCAAAAGGACTAATTAGCTAGTAGAGTCATCGTAGTTGATCAAACCGGTCGCGGTGATTCGCTAACTGTTCAAGCTGCTGTTGATATGGTCCCGTTTAATAATTCCATCAGTGTCAAGATTTATATTCTTCCTGGTGTTTACAGGTTTGTTTCATTCAGTGCCAAGGGCTAGAAAATGTTTCCAAGAAAGTACCCCCAACCTTTACTAGACCCGCCCCTTGTTTCATTTGTTACAAAATTTATATATTGTGTTTGCTCTCAGTTAATTGTACGCATATAATATGATGATATGCAGAGAAAAAGTGACAGTTCCTGCTTCCAAACCCTATATTTCTTTCATTGGAGATCCTAATCATGCTTCCGAAATGGTTTTAAGCTGGCACGACAAAGCATCCGACAGATAAAAAGATGGTTCTGAACTAGGAACATATAGAACAGCTTCTGTCGCCATAGAATCTGACTACTTTTGTGCTTCTGGGATTACCATTGAGGTAACATAGTATCTGCATGCTTCTATGTTTGGTTTTCTATGTCCATGTAACTTGGTTTGGTTTTGTGTTTTACACAGAATACAGTTGTTGCAGTGCCAGGAGGGTATAAAATGCAAGCAGTAGCATTAAGGATTGCGGGAAATAAGGCGGTGCTTTATCGAGTGCGAATACTCGGTACACAAGACACCCTTCTTGATGAAAGTGGATCGCATTACTTCTATCGATGTTATATTCAAGGAACGGTTGATTTTATCTTTGGAAATTCAAGATCACTCTTCAAGGTACATGCATACGTTGGCCTGTAAATGAACTTAATGCTCAATGAACAATATAAAAATTACGGTGGCAAGTATGTTAGTTTACAAACAACATAAAAATATGTTCACTTAGTTAAACCAATAAATATGAACATATGTCATGTTCATCCATTGTTTGTAGACGCTCGTTTATGTTTGTTAATTTACATGTGTCTGTTAATGTTCGTTTACGTATTTAGTTAAATTTTAAGCAACACTAACTGGCTCGTGAGTTATGGACCAATCACCCAATATTGATTGTACAAAAAGTCTTGGGTAATCAGCCTGACAGATTGAAGGAACGAACAAGAACATGCTTCTTCTCTTGTTTTACTTATAATGTTGTTATTATAGGTTTGTTTAATATTGTTCGTTTCAAATATAAATGGACGAACATAAATGAACATGGACATGTATATTTTCTTAACAAGAATGTGTGTTATTTTAAATATTTATGCCTGTTCATTTGTTTGTATAGAGTCGAACATAAGAAGCCCGTTCTTGTATATTCAGTTCTTTAGCAGGCCTATGCATTGAAAAGAAACCTTACAAAGTCAAGGATTAACCGTTATACTAACATTAGTTTTTGTTTTTTTTATCAGGAATGTAGTCTGCATTCAGTGGCTGATAAATATGGAGCCATTGCAGCACATCACAGGAACTCAGAAGAAGAGAATACTGGATTTTCTTTTGTTAACTGTTCTGTCACAGGAAGTGGTATGGCAATCTTCTTGGGGAGAGCATGGGGAAACTATTCAAGGGCTGTTTATTCATATTGTGACATTGACAATATTATAGATCCTTCCGGTTGGAGTGACTGGAACCAACCATATAGGCAAAGGTATATATCCCATAATTCATTTAGCCAAAATTTTAACCATAGACATGAAGTAAGTAAACTGGAATGATAAAAGTTTATGTATGCACAGGACTGCGTTTTTTGAGAATATGAGTGCAGAGGAAAAGGGGCAGATAGAAAGAAACGTGTATCTTGGTCGAAGTCATTCGGGTTTGAGGAAGCGGTTCCTTTTCTCGATACATATTTCATTGGTGGAGAGGACTGGTTGAGATTATAATGTAAACATGGGTGGTGTTTGCGTATCAAATGTACTCTATAAATCATGCAGTTATATAGTTTTTTTTGTTCATATTCATGTTCATACAAAAGTAAATCATACAACTTTTACTAAACAGGTCTTATAACTTCTGGTACTCATGTGTTGCATGTATGTGTCTCCTAGGGCCCTCCCCGAGAACTCGATGGCTGTTGTAGGCCTTGCACGAGTTATAAAAATAGGCCCTGAAGAATTTGACGTGCATTTATATGTGTGTGTATATATGTATATATGTGTATATATATATAGGGGAGAGTTAACATACAATAATAGGTTATCGTACATTAGGTACGTGAGACCCAGCACCACCCGATCCTAATTGCAATTAAAACTACGCGGTGGCATAATTGTAATTAAATCAAAAATACTTATCGCACAACAGATCGTCATTTGTTGCAAGCCTTCTACCATAATCAATCATCCACAAAACTAAAGCATAATCAAAATCGATAAACCCATTATCGCTATAATTTAATAATCTTCAAATTCATCAAAAAATGTTGATTTAATCAATTGAATTGATGTGTAAGAGGCTTTAGAATCATCAATCGATTATGAATTGCAAAATAATACAAATAATTGAGCTATAATTAGGGTTCATGTTTATACGTTCTGCACAAAACTTTAAACGTTCTGGACTTTTTGTACAGAACTTCTAAACTTTTTGTACAAAACTTCTAAATTTTTTGTCTAGAACTTCTAAAGTAAAAAGTTTAGACTAATATGAACACCAAAATGAACAAAAAGTTTAAACGTTCTGACCAAAATATACACTTAAAATGACCAAAAAGTTTAAAGGTTCAACTAATACGTTCTGACCAAATCTACAAATTTAAAAGTTCTGACCAAAATGAACAAAAAGTTTAAACGTTCAACTAATATAATCTGACCGAAACCACAAGTTTAAACGTTCTGAAAAAAAACAAACACCTTTAAACGTTTAAGCTTAGAAGTTCTGTACCAAAACTTTAGAAGTTCTAACAAAAAAGTTTAGAAGTTCTAACAAAAACATCAATCGATTATGGAATTGCAGAAATAACGCACTCAATCGAGCTCTGATTAGAGTTCAAAATATTATGTTTAAACGTTCTGAAACAAAACTGAAGACCTATAAATGTTTTGACCAAAAAAGAACATCTTTAAACGTTCTAATACATTCAAAGAAGTTCTGGGTGTTAAAAAAAAACGAACATCTTTAAACGTTCTAATACGTTCTTAGAAGTTCAGGGTGTTTAAAAAAGTTTTGAAGTTCTGATAAAGTTTAGAAGTTCTAAGAAGTTCTGGGTGTTCAAAAGAGTTTAAAAGTTCTGATAAAGTTTAGAAGTTCTAAGAAGTTCTGGTTCTTCAGAACTTCTAAAACTAACAAAAATAAATAAATAAATAAACACCTGTAAACATGAAATTAAAGACTTAAATCACTTCATATAATCTCATAATCATCAAACAATCGTCAATCGACCGTTAATTTGATCATTGATTAGATCATATGAACAAAATAAGGAACGTCTGCAACTGGGTTTCTGCAAAACTCAAAATTGATTAATGGAAACTTCAAATTGATGATTAATTGGACCAATTTCAAAGTTTAATTGATCAATTAGTTCAACAATTTCAATTGCTCAATTTGACAATTGACCTGTGTGAAACCCCGTGAAACAGCAGACGATGAGTCTGAATGAAATTTGATTATGTTTCTGATATTGGTCTGCAATTTAGGAGTCGATGTATGATCGTGGTTGATGAGCAAATGACTTAATTTGGGATGGAATATGATTTGAATAAAATTACAATCTTGCCACCGTGTGTTTTTATAAGTCGACGATCCAGACACTCGCGTACCTATTGTATGATAAGAGATTTTTGTATTGGATCCTTTATCTATCTATCTATATATATATATATATATATATATATATATATATATATATATATATATATAGGGTAAGGTTAATGTAAAAAACAATAATTTTGTGAGAAGCATAAGAAGAGATCTAGACCCTTGGATCTAGGATTTAGCGCTTGAGATTAGTAGTTTCTAAAAATCGTATAGTTTCCTATTTACATGGTATAGTTTCCTATTTAGGTGGTTTGCTTTTATTTTAAACCATTTTCACACTTCTCACAAAACAATTGTTTTTTATTTGAACCCTCTTAATATATATATATATATATATATATATATATATAAAGTGATAAGTTGTAAGTGTAATAACGATGAACAAAATCAAAATATATATATTAATAGTTACTTGATTAGAAGAATCTTGAGGCTCCCTTAACATTTTGTAAGCAAAGGTATCCATACCTTCTATCATCTTGTTCTCAATGGCTATCATTGGTAATCCGTTTAGTCTTTCTTGAGACATTATGGATCGTAAGTAAGAATTTAAAAACTTAAATTTCGAAAAACTTCTTTCAACACGTGCAACCATAACCGGAATAGTAAACAACACTCTATATGCAACTAACACCACTAATATTATCTTATGTTGGTTTATATGTGTTTCTCTAATAATTTATTTTTTTCAATTCCCTTTGCTAGTTTGCTATATATACTAATACAATAATGAATTCATTTAATATAAAGATCTTATCCTACTAAACTTCACATTAATTCAGAATCATAACAAATTTATCATAGTCGAATAACTTTCTCTAATAATTTTGTTTCTCAAGACGCTTTACTAGTTTAAACGAGACACGAGTAATACCCCAATAAATTTCTACATATGATTTCAAGCAACCCTAGTACCCCTTAATCAGTTTATTAATCGGTTTCTAATAAACATTACTGACTATTGGTGTCAAGCTTCAATTTAAAGAGAAAAAAAAGCCTGTGTTTCAAATAATCAGAACCCAAACCTACTTTAAGGGCTAAATAAAAGATTTGTTTCTCGAATAATCAAACGATTCCGACCTGGTTCAATTGCTACCGGCCTCGTCGTCCGTATCCTTCTCTTATGTCGCTTGGTTTTATGGTAACCCTCACTGGTTCTGGCTTCACGTTCAGACTAGTATCAAGTATGAAAAAATTTTGGGCCCCTCATGGGTTTGGGTCCCGTGCGGCTGCCTAGCCTGCACATGCCCAAATTCGGCCCTGGTGTCACCTGAAAAGCATAGAAGAGTCTAAAATGAATCCAAACATCAAAAATGTGTGATACACCATGCCTCACATCAATGTTCTTATATTCAACACACAAGATAAATGAGTCTCACTAGCGCATCGGTCCTCATGCAACCACATATGATGCACACGAGTCTAGATGTTCATTAATGAATCTCCAACTTTTAAAATTTGACTCATCATATCTTACTAGAGTATTCACTGTCAAAGATGATATCTAAAATACCCAAAGGTACAAGGTTCGAGTCCCGAGAAGTTAAATAGATTTACCTTAAAAAATGAGAAGCAAACTATATATTTAGTAAAGAAAGTGAAACGAGAAATGTAAATAAGAGCTCATAGATTTGTGACAAACGACACTTTCAGTTACTTATTTATTTAATAATAATAATAATTTTAATAATAATAATAATAATAATAATAATAATAATGTAAGTGCATGATTTGGTGTTCGTAGCCAATCGAATAAGTTATAGATAGTCTAGTATTTAAGGTTAATGTAATATGGTCATTCGCTATGGATTGTATAGCGAATAGGCCCATTCATTATCGACTAGGCTATTCGTTATGTTATGAGCCCATTCGTTATGGAGATATAACAAATGGATGCTCAGTCATTAAGTTAATACCCCATTCGTTATAGAGACATAACGAATGGGAGCAATTCGTGATGGGAATATCCCATTTGTTAGAGATTTTAACGAATAGGGTCTAGCCTATATATAGGCCGTTCCTATTCACAATAGGTAGAGATCCGAGCCTAAATTATCATGTGTCGTTACCATGCCGGATTCTCTCTAGACATAAGTTATCCATCATAATGTATTCACCATTAAAGTATGAATAAAGTATTCGTTTAAAGTATCATCTCGTGTGTACTATCATGTTTTGCAACTGGATCATGTTTGTATAACGTTAAAGTAACGTTTCCACAATTGGTATTAGAGCGGTAATTGCTCTTGATACGTACCAATTTAATGTATAATTCAGATATGAGATGGTGTTCTTCGTGTTCATCGGATTTTGGTTTGATTTGATCAGATTGGGATCAAATTAATGTATTATTGATTGAATTAAGGGCTGATTCTTGTTTACTGATGAAATACGAAGCTTCCTGTGCAATTTGGTAGTTAATTATGGTGAATTGAAGGTTCCACCATTGATGAACAAGTTACTGTTTGATTCAATTGGTGTTGAATATGTGGTTATTAAGTTAAATTGATGATTGATTCATGTTCGCGATGAAAATCCGAACCTTCGTGGAACAATTTGGTAAATTATTATGAAGATTTGATGAATCTTCCATGGATGAAGCTTGATTTGCAGAATCCGGCGATAAAACCGTTTTCCCGGCGATGCAACTGATTTTTCCGGCGATTCATGCTTTTCTGGTGAACAGTAACATATCCAACAACCCATTCGTTATGTTATTGTAGCCATTCGTTATGGGATTTTAACGAATGGAGGCCATTCTTTAATTTAAGAAGGTCATTCGTTATAGAGTTTAATGAATGTGTTTAAGTTATAGGTATAACGAATGGAAACTCATTCGTTATCAGATCAAACGAATGTGCGCTCATTCGTTATTGGATCATGCGAATGTGGATTTGTTACAAATGAGGTCATTCGTGTAACTGTTATAACGAATGATAAGGTTTTTTTATAACAAATGTGAGTTCATTCGTTATTGAATCTAATGAATGAGGACTGCTTAATTTATAACGAATGAGGGTTGTTAACATATGTGGACACTGTTCTAACGAATGAGAGGCTGTTTTGACGAATGGTGAGCAAGTTAACTTATGGAGATAACGAATGGGAACTCATTCGTTATGTATTAAGAGTATTTTAGAATATTTGAAAAAAAGAGTATTTTAGAAAAATTTTCTTAAACGAATTTTTCTGGGATATTCCTAATGTATTGGGCACTCTTCTTACAAATTTTGGTGACATATTTTCCGGCCGACTTTTTATGTGTATATACTGGCCAAGGGGGATACCACGAGTAATTTATATAGAAGTTTGTTTTTGAGTTTTGAAGATTGTTCAAGACCTTGCTGAATTTGTCATGAAAAGGGGGAGATAAAACTTTCATATGAGTTTATATGGCTTGTATCTTCCTACATTTGCAAGGGTTTCTTGAAAAACTATTGCAAATCGGGTGGTAATTCATGATTGCAAAGCTACGTTTGACTGAGTTCAAGACTGCAATTGTTCTTCGATTGCTGATTGATTTGTTCGGGATTGAAACCTAACTATGTGGGATACGAGTGTCTTTCCGTTTACTTCTTATGAGGGACTTTGATCCTGACTATGTTGGCTACGAGTATTCGGCAAATTACTTCTGTTGATGGTGACAATTCTCGAACGAGTTGATCTTACTTAGGAATATACGAGTCTTGTCATTGGATTGAAGAATTTGATCATTTAGGGTTTATTAATAGAGGTTGGAACTATGAATCATATGCCCAAAAATTAGTGCATCTTAGCGAATGGGATGTAGAAGAGCTTCAAAGAGTTAATTTGGGATACACGTTATCAAGAGAGGGAAAACCGAAGTGAAAGATGTTGAATGATCGGGTTGTTCATGAAGATGTGTGACGAGGTTAAACGTAAATATATGTTTTCTTTACCGGTGTTGATGGATAACTGATGACTTATAGTTGATTGTTGAAATATTTAACCATATCATATGCTAGTAGATGATCCGAATGATCACCTGGAGTTGCTTACTTGGGGGGGGGGGGGGGGGGAGAGATCTGATATGAGAGGCTACAAGTTTTTGGTTTGCTGAAAATATTTAATGCTTTGTCTGTCTGCACAAGCCCAAGAATCATCACTCAAGGGGGAGTTTTCACTGATGATTTGCAGTAAAAAGTGTTCAAGGTGAAAGCATTTGATAGGTACGGGAAAAAAGGAGCATGTTAGTGCATGATTTGTTGTCCGTTTCCGATTGAATAAGTTATTGATAGTCTAGTCTTTATGTTTAATGTAATATGGTCATTCGCTATGGATTGTATAGCGAATGGGTCCATTCGTTATAGACTAGGCTATTCGTTAAGTTATGAGCCCATTCGTTATAGAGATATATTACCTATTCGTTATGGAGACATAACGAATAAGGTTAACTTAATGAATGGGGGCTGATGGCCTATATATAGGCAACTCCTCTTCATTGTTCAATAGAGATCCGTGCCTAAGTTATTAAGGTACCGTTACTATGCCGGATTCTCTCTAGCTTAAGTTATTCATCATAATGTATTTATTTTATAAGTTATCTATAATGTATTCATTAAAGTATTCATCTCGTGTGTACGTATCATGTTCTGCAATATGATAATGTTCGTATAACGTTGAAGTAACGTTTTCACAAATAATAATAATAATAATAATAATAATAATAATAATAATAATAATAATAATAATAATAATAATAATAATACATGTTTTAGCAACCATGCAATGCTTGCTTCCTTAAGCAAGATCGTGCATAGCCTTGAAGTCAACATAAATTCTTCCAGAATATCAAGAAATGGCGTGTCTATGATCGGACGAAACTTCTTAAGATGACAAAACTGTCAAGTTGTTATGGCACGTATCAAAGAAAGGGCTTTCACGATCATGCCTTGTTAGGTAAAGGCATGCGTACAACATATTGATAGACAAGACAAAAAGGACACGCCCAAAATATTCTTGTCGGGAAACATGCCTGACAACAAGTACATGCATGGTCATGCCACCCTTGGCACGACCATGCTTATTCACCACCGGGGCCTAAGTAGCTGCAACTCTTTCTCAAAAAGTGTGCCATTTAGGGTAGAACTCCTTGTGCTGACCAAAGCCTCCAAAAAGGGTGGAACTCCTTGCTTCTATCCAAGTAAAGATGGCACCATAGTTTAGACTATATTTACTTTTCATCCAAGGGTTGAAGATCATCTTATACTCACTTGTTCTTGGTGTAGAGGTTTCAAAACACCAAAGTTCATGTGTTGTCATCTACAAATGGTTGTATCCTTGTAGTATGTTCTTGTGTCTTGATTTGTGAACTTCTTTTTAATTCATAGAAGTTTATTTTATTTATTTGATGTGTTTATCTTTTTAAAAATTCCAAACTTATCATTTTTAAAAAAGTACATCCAATCTTCGTTAAATTAATCACATTTTACCGTATTAAAATACTTAGGATCCTAGGTCAGTTTCTGGGCAGTGAGTCAGATCTTCGAAGAGGCTTTTGGTAAAGAACTAGATCCTATCATGAGTTTCTGAAAAACCACATGTCAGATTCGGTAGAGGCTTCTAGTATAGAACAAGATCGATGTGACAAGTTTCTGGTAATAGTTAAAACTGGTTACAAAACAATAAGGATTGAGTAGGGGATGCCATGCCTTTGAATGATACTTCGTTCTTACATAAGCTTTGTAATATATGATAAGCTCTCTACTTGTTGTGTTGGACTTTATGGACCGGTTTGGTTAAGTCAACGCGACCGACCGATTTATGACCCGCGAGAGTTACATAATGGGTAATGATCATAAAACCCGCTTAAGTTAGTTAACCGGTAATGACTTATAATAACGTGATGGTCATATTCAAGGACTGGGCTTTGGAATTAGAGATGGGCCTGGTGGCCCTGTTAGGCTTAACTACGTTATTAGTTATGTGTATGATATGTTTCAGAACACAAGAGTTTTTTCAAAACCATAGCCACCAAGAAGCTCTCCATCACTTCTCTCTATACCGCCGTCATCCACCAGCACTCCGGAAGCCTCTGCCGCCATTGACCAGCCACCGCCATGCGGCTACTGTCTAGCCATCGCGCCACCGTCCTAGTCACTGACCACCACCGCTGCCGCTGCCTCCGTGCACCGCCACCGTCGGGTCTCGTTTAACATAGTCACCTAGAGAAGCTCATTATCCATCGGTTTCTCAACCGGTTATTTATTAACAGAGGTAAAATTAAATATTTTCGGTAATTAAGTTGGTTGTTTCTGTCACACCCGGCCCTGAGCGGCGGAAACAGCCGGGCGCGCGCGAGTGGGGATTGATAATTAAGCACGGGCCATTGCAAACATTCAAAGTAAGATTTTCATTGCGCATGAAAAGTTTAATACAAATACATTACATTGTTCAAAAATTACATAAAAACATCCAAGTATAAAAAAAACTGTTGAAGATTTCCACGCCATATCCCCTTGCGCGGCGGGTACAACCACGCGCATCGAAGGGATAGAACTAAAATCTTCCAAAAAGCTAGTTTTAGATGTTCAGCGTGAGGTGCTCTAAGTGTGACTCCATGCGCTACCTAGTTATCTCCTGAAAGACACGTAAAAACATTTGGATCAGTATAAACTGAGTGAGTTCACAAGTTTTAGTAACTTGATAAATCGTATCGCGTCATAAACATAATTCTGATAGCATCATTGAAACACATGCTTAGTAAAACATAGTTCTGATAACATAATCTGATAAAATCGTCCCGCGGGTCACGCGCGAACATTTCTGGGAACTGTGCTCGTCTGTGTAAGTGGCGCTGCCACTACGAGCGAAACAAGTAATACCGTCCCGCGGGTTACGCGCGGACACATCTGAAAAACCGTGCTCGTCTGTGTAAGTGGCGCTGCCACTACGAGCTAAATAATATAATGCCGTCCCGCGGGTTACGCGCGGACGTTGTGCCGGAAAACAAGGCGCTCGTCTGCGTAAGAGGAGCGACCTCTACGAGCGGGCTCAATCCCATAGTACTGCCCCGTGACATGCTAGGCACTCGTCTGTGTAAGAGGTGCGACCCCTACGAGTGGGTGGATCAAACCAGCAGTCCCTACCCTTAGAGTTTCAATGGTAAAGTGATCACTTACTCGAATCTGGTGCACTAACATCGAAAAACCATAGATAACCGTTCGCATTGCTCATCATGAAACATAACTTAAACACATAATCGCTTGCATAGCTTGTAAGTATACCATGATAAAACATTATTTAAGTACGTGTCCCTCGCCCCGAAAACAGTTTAAAAATAGTGAAAACAGTGAAAATAGGGGCTGTGAGACTCACCTGTGGTTCTTGTTAAGGGATTAATCGAGATTCGGGTTTTCTTGGTGTTGGCCTTTGAATTGAAGGTCTAGAATACGATTAAATAACAAGAAGTATATATATTAAGATCAAGAAATAGGAGAATATAAGGGTTGGAAAGTAGATCTCAAGGTTATATTCTCGGCTTACCTAGTAACAGGATCGGAAATGAAAACAACGGATGCTTGGGAGATGATTAGTGCAAGTTTGCAGTTCTTAAGAGAGAAGTTTGAAGTGTGTTTGGGTGATAACTTAGGTTACATATTTATAGGCAAACTCAAGGGAACACAATCCCTTGTTTTAGGGGATTGTAATCTTTTCATACCTAGGTGTAATGATGATAAAGTATGGAAATTATTATTATTTATTTAAAAGTGGAGTAGTGGATAAAAGATTTTGATTTGATTTGGTCAGGACATGCAGGTCTGGGGTTGGTGAGAATAGGGTGGCTGACAGTTGACTTTTCATGTTACAGTGTGCTTTTTCAGGTACTTTTGTCAGTGTACAGTAAAAAGTGGAAAATCTCTGAAACACGCTACTGTTTCCTTTTGGGCGGGAGTAATCTCCTTACGTCTGGAGAATAGACTAAGTGTTCTGTGCGTATCACTTTGTGCGCATAGCTTTCTGCGTGAAGGACATTTCTTTGCTGCGGGTAGGTGCGTAACCTTCTCGCAGTTAGGGACATTGAGTTTCATTTGTAGATTCTCCAGGTGGTCTTGGTATTTCAACATAGTGATCAGTTATGTTGAAGTCAATTCCATCTTGGAGCTTCAGACAAACTAGCTCTCAATGTTCCCGCCATGCGGGGAGGTTAGTTCCCTTTCCGCACGCGCATAGACGATTTGGGATGCACCCGCCTTAGCATCATGCGAGACGGTCAGCCCATTAGACAACATTAAGTTATAGAAACAAAACCAATACACTCGCGCATGGCGCATATAACATATGCCCACGCAGGTTCTTAACATGGCGCGCTCGCGCAGGGCGCACATAATATGCCCGCGCTGACTAACATGGCGCGCTCGCGCAGGGCGCACATAACAAATGCACGCGCTGACTAACAAGGCGCGCTCGCGCAGGGCGCACATAACAAATGCACGCGCTGACTAACATGGCGCGCTCGCGCATGGCGCACATAACAAATGCACGCGCTGACTAACATAGCGCGCTCGCGCAAGGCGCATATAACATAATTACCTAATATTTAGGTTGATTACTTGGTTTAAGGGATTGGGAATTTACCGGGTGTCACAGTTTCGGTTTGTACTCGTATTGTTTGTTACCGGATCCTGTGAAGTTCCATAAAGTGATGTATACTCGTTTTGTTTATTCCGCTGCGTTGATAGTAATTAACAATATTAATCACTATGAAACCTTTCTAATTTTTTTTGAATATGTAAATCTGGCCCAATCTTGTGTGTTTGGATGATTATTTTGGTTTTGGTCATATGGATGGTTCAAAAACTATGTAGTTAATGCGGTAAAAAATCGGATAACGTTCGAGGGACGTTATTTGAGATATAGGTTATTGCGGTGGGATAGCGGTAATATTAATATCATGCAATATATATTAATAGTAATATCAAAAGAAAAAAACACAAAAGTATCAATAACTGAAACATGACTCAATCATAAGCAGTAAAATCTTTCTCTAAGTCCACATCAACCAAATAATCATTGCTAGACGAAGGAGCGAGAAAATGATTTTTTTTTGGGTTTGGATAAAAAAATCGGTTATAAACAAATAATAGATAAAATTTGAAGTTTGGACTATTATGGCCTTTTCTTAATTTAGTCCAAATATACCAACCTTGAAATCGATGCTATAACTGCTATCTAGGAATAAAAATCGGTCAAATAGCGGCCAATAGCGCCGCTAATAGCGGTTCCAATATTGTGGACCACTACTGGCACCCCTATTTTGCAAAGGTCCGTTAACCGCTATCCCATTGCTATCCCGCCGCTATTGACTATATAGTTCAAAAGTTGTATTTACTTTTCTTTTATGGTTGTTGGCCATTATGATGGCTCAAAATTATAATAGGTAGGGTTTAGTTTTTCATTATTGTTAGGATCAAGAATTGATCAAGGAATACTGGAATCTTCTCAACCTTCTCAAGAAAGTGGCTAAGTATGGAATATGAGCAAACTAGCCACTTCGAGCAAGCCTAGAACTTATCCAAGCAAGGTATCTTACATCAAGAAAAGTTATCTTCTAGAATTCTTCTAAGTGTTAGTTCGAGCAAACTACACTTCATCAACCAAGGTTGTTCTTCAATCGAGCAAGGTTTGTTCCTGAGCAAACCCTTGACTTAACAAAGCTTAAACCAAGTAATTTGGTGGGTCGAGCAAGGTTTCAATAAGAGTGATCTCAAGCACACTTGTAAGAAGTTACAACGGAATTATTCTAAGGACTTCTACGGGCAAGGTACAACTTTGAGCAAGCTACAGTGTGACCAACACACTTAGTTTCCTAGAATAAGTTATCTATAAAAGGCTGAAGGGATCAAGAAGATCAAGTTTGCTCGTGGGATATTATCGAGCAAAGTTTGATATTTTCATGAAGATTGAAGTCTGCTTGAAGAATATTTTCTAAGGAAAATATTCTAAGTAAAAGTTGCTCGGAGAACTGTTCCAGCACACTTGTGGATTACAAGGTTTGCTCGAAAAAGACAAAAGCTTACTCGAAGACCTTTTATACTTGTAATATTTTGAATACGTTTGAATATGTTATGTAACAATCATTAGGGTTTCTAGAAGGTGTCAGGTGTGCCTATTTAAGGAAAGTTTAGGTCATATTTATGGGTGTGGGTGATTTGACGGCTGATTACCCTTTCTTAAAAAATAGAATATCCTTGTACGGAAAGTGACCTTCACCTGACATTCCACCTAGAATCCATATAGATTTTCCTTTGTATTTTAAAATAATATCAATGGAAATCTTTTGAGTAACTTGTGTGTTTTTGTCATCTTTGTGTTCTTTGAGCAACATCTTGAATATCATTGATACCACCTTTGATATTCATTGGGTTTTGACATAAGCATATTCGTAATAGTCTTGTCAACATTTAGTTGTTGGTTACGAGGCTGATAGTGAATAATCGATCCTGACAAGTGGTATCAGAGCTTCGTTTTGCTCTTGTGAAGACCAATTTGTTGCTGTTTAGACTAATTGTGAAGCTTATACTGAATATTACCTGATTTTGATGAAGAAGATGATAACGTCAGCTGAGCAATGTTTCATTGAGCTGTGACGTCAGCTGCTCTGTTCTTTATTTTTCAGATTTGCAATCATCTAAGGTTTAAAAGTACTCTAATCTTAGATTTACTTTGTTTATTGTTTGTTTTGATTCTAGGTATTAGATTAATCCATATGTTTTGATCAGATTTACGGATTTTATCCTCAAATCTGATTATTTTTCAAAGTTTGTTGAAAATTTTAAAGTAATTTGCATTTCAAAAAAATTATACAAAAATACCAAAAACATTTCTAAATAAATGGATGACCAAGAGGTGCCTACTAATAAGATTTCAAGATTGTTAGGTCAAGAAAACTACATTAAGTGGAAATTTCTATTTGAGGCAGCTGTTTGTTACAATAACACTGAAATGTGGAACTCCATCAAGAATAGTTCTTATGTTTCAATTGATGGTGCAAACAACAACCAAGCTGTTGAGAGACAAATAAGGAAAAAAGATGAAAAGACACTTTCTAAGTTGAAGCTAGGTCTATGATGGGAAATTTTGACAGGTGTGAATCATCACACAACTACAAAAGCCATGTATGATGCTGTGGTAGAGATATTTGAAGGAAACACTAAGTAAAAGGATATCAAGAAAGATAGATTGAAGTAACAACTTGACAGATTCAAGTTTAGAGTAGTTGAAAGGTTGAAATCAGTACTGCAAAGATTTGTTGAAATAGTCAATGAAATCAGAACAACTGATCTTGCTATTACTGATTTTGATCTAAACAAGAAGCTGCTTTGTTCTTTATCTGGTGAATAGTACACAACTAGCAAGTTTATCAAGGAGAAGGCAAGTTTCCCTAAATTCAAACTTGATGATGTTATATGTTTTCTGCAAGCAGCTGAACATGAGATGATTGAAAATCATATGATAAAAGAAGAGAAGCCAATATTTCAACTTGCTAATGCTCTAATTGCTCCAATAGGAAACTTGTCAACCTAGAATCAAAAACAAGTTCACATCATTGAAGAACCAAGTGAATTCAATTATGAAACTCCAAGAGTGTTTGTGGCAAGCCAATCTGAACAACAAAGATTCAATGTCGAGATGATTTGGAACCGGTCTGCCCAAGACACATGTTTGAGTTGATGTGGCTAGTACGTTATGACCCAAGTCTAGTCATACCCAATAACAAGCTAGACAAACACCCACGATATTTATTTTAATATATGATCTAACAAATAAATATTATCACTCACGATATTTAGAAAATGGGTTTCTAAATATTTGCATTTGTGTGATAAATAAATTATATGAATAACTTATATTTTGAGAGAAGTATTTTAAAATGTTATTTAAGTTGGTTAAATAACATGATGCATGATACTTACATTATGTTATGCTACATTTTATATTATGTAACAAATATAACATAAGTAATTAAATTGAAATAGTTTAAATTTGGGAGGGAAATATCTTTCTCTCTCATCTATTTATTAATATTTTCTTTCAATAACATGCATGATAATTGATTGGAAAAGGAAATGTGAAAAGGTTGCATCTTTTCTCTTTATCTCTCACACACAAAAGTAAGAGAATTTCTTCCTTTTCTCTCCCAATTTTTGGCCAAGGATAGGAAGGAACAAGAAAGAATTTCAAGTGTGTAAATCCTAGCAAAATTAAGGGTGTTTTGTCGGTGGCTTGTGTGTATACAAGCTTGAGGTCCTTATACTTTGAAGACTAGCCATTCAATCTTCATCTTTTTCATCCTTTTAGCATCTTGATTGTAGTATGCTAAAACACCATATGGTTGTTTTGATAACATATGTTTGTAAATGGATCCGGGCACTGGGTTTTATATAAAATTATTTTTATATTCATTTCAATAACAAGATTTAAAACTCAATTATCTGCTGCGTTTTTCATATAAATGGGTTTATATGAATTTGATAATCTTGTTAAAACCCAACAATGGCATCAAGAGCTGCTTACATGCTTTAATAGATCTAAAAATTTTTGGGTTTTATGGTGTGGTTCACCATATAGCCGAAAGTTTTGAGCTTTTGGTTACCCCTTGGTTTTGCAAGATTATACTTTACATGCATGTGGTAATCTAGAAGAATTAATTCATTTGGATGACTAATTATTTGTTTGGACAAAACCTGAAACTTTCAGTTTGGTTATCCTTGGCCGAAAGTTTTATGGGTAAAATGGGAACCATTTTTTGGTCTTCTAAGACCTTGCATATTTGGATGTGCATTTGGATTTTCATAACCTAGCCATGACCATGTGTTTGGATGTGTGTTTGTGTTGGAATTTATTCGAGTATTCAATTTGGTTGTAATATTCATTTATTTGGGTTTGTAATCTATTTATTCATTTCATATTGGTTTGTAATAATAAGTAGATTAGTTGTATTTATTTTACTAGAGAAAATGTATTAGGATATATTTTTTTTGTAAAAGAAGAAGCAACAAAGTTTACGGTTTTGGTTTTGGGTCTAAATGGACCTTATAGTCCAAAATGGGATTTTAGCCCAATGACCAAAACCAAAACATGGAGGCACAAGAAAGCTAGAAACTGAAGTTGGAGCCCAAAAGGAAGCCGAAATAAAGTGGAAGAGTCACAACACAATGTGGACACTTGAGGCATTTGGATGCGGGGTCAAGTGGGAGTTCACCGACACATGCCTTGTGTCATTCTCATCCCTTAGGAGAGATCTTTTGGCACACTTGTTTCGGTCAACAAGTGTTGTCATTTTAGGTTGCTATGGTTATAAACTTGTGGTTGTTTTATTTATGCTTTCTTGGTTGATTTACATTTTGTTTTATCATATTTGGATATGGATAGTTAACAACTTAATATCAACAACTTGCATAAAATTAGTTCCTTAGAAATCATTAGGTAATAAAATTTGGTTTATTAAAGGTTAATTATTTCACAATATAATGGGTTTTATTAAAGGAACTTTCAAAATTGTTTTTCAAACAAAGTACCATACATTTGAATGCATGAAAATGCTAGGTACATAAATGGTTTTCCAATCTAGAATTTTGAAAACTTAAATCCCTTTTAAAACAAGTTTAACACCATCCTTTTGTACAACACTTGAATCACTTGGGAACTCAATGTGGGATAAATGTCACTTAACCACATTGGAGGAAACTTGTGAGTTTAAGGTGGGTTTGCCATATTTGTGGGATAAAAGTCACCTAACCACTTGCATGTGCAAATTCACACGTGTGTGTAAGTAGGGCGACTTTCTTTGGAAACCATGTGAATAGGGCCACCGAAACATGCCAACTAAACATAAGATGTTTTAATCGATCCCATAAAACTAGAAGTTGCAAAGGGTTGCAATCGTCAAGCGTTGAGTACCTTGTTAATTCAATAGTAGGATAAAGGTCACCTAACTACTATGTGAATGTAACGTTGGGACCTAGATTTTTATCATTAATTGTCTTGGAGACTTAAAAAGGTATTAATGATTAAAATTGATTAATGTTATCAAAAATACTAAAATTGAGCTTTGTTAAATTATTTAGATGACCGCAATCAATCCACCTAAGCAATTATTTCACCCATGCATAACTTATCACTAAGAGCTATACTTGATAAGGATAATCTTAACTACAACAAATTTATGGATTGGTATCGAAACTTGAGAATTGTTCTCAAGCATGAAAAGAAATCCTACATATTGGACGATCCTATTCCCGACGAACCAAACATTGACGATGTAGATGCCTATAACGATTGGTCGAAATACACCAAGGATTCAGTGCAAATTTCTTGTCTCATGTTGGGAACTATGATTCCCGAAATTCAAAAGGATTTTGAAAATCATGGGGCATATGACATGATCACCCAACTTAAGGAAATGTTCCTTACTCAACCTAGGGTGGAACGCTTCGAAATGGTTTGAGCGCTTCATACATGTCATATGGATGAAACCCAATCTGTTTCATCTTATGTATTTAAGATGAAAACCGGCATTGATCGACTTGAACGGCTAAATTGTCCCGTCTCAGAAGGGTTAGCCACAAATATGATCCTTAATGGCCTAACCAAAAGATTTGAGACTTTTGTCATGAATTATAACATGAATGGATGGGACCAGAGCATTGGTGAGCTTCACGCAATGCTCAAAACGGCTGAAACGGGAATGGGTAAAAGGGTTTTACCGGTTCTCACGATCAATTAAGGTGGCAATAAGATAAGGCATCACCCGGAACCTAAGGAAAAGGTTGCCAAAGGTAAGGGACACGTCGAGGGTAAGTTCAAAGGGAAGACTAAAGCGGAACAACCCAAACCAAAGGAGTAGAAGCTAAAGGTTAGCTCGAAGGATCCGTGCTTTGGTTGTGGTGAGATAGGACATTGGATGAGGAATTTTCCAACCTATCTCAAGGAGTTAAAAGACAAGAGGAATGCGGGGCAAACCTCGGCTACAACTTTCATGATCCATATTGATCGTAATGTTATTTCTTCTAACACATGGGAATTGGATACCGGATGTGGAACTCATATTTGCAATTTGTTGTAGGAGTTCAAAAGAAATAAACATTTCAAGAAAGGAGATACAAGTCTCTTCATGGGCAACAGAGCAAATGTTGATGTCGAAGCCCAAGGAGACTATATTTTGAAGCTTCAAAATGGTTTGGAAGTTGTTTTGAAAAACATTTTGTATGCACCTAGTTTGACTAGGAACATTTTCTCTGTTTCTTTTTTAAGACAATATGGTTATGATTTGAAATTGTGGACAATGGTATTTGTATTTTCATGAATGATGTCTTTTATTTTAAAGAAATTCCATCTAATGACATTTATAAATTAGTTCATGTTTACACATCCTTTGATGTTGATGTGAAATCGGTCTGTCCAAGACACATATTAGAGTTGATGTGGCTAGTACGTTATGATCCAAGTCGGGTCATACTCAATAACAAGCTAGAAAAACACCCACGATATTTATTTTAAGATATGATCTAACAAATAAATATTATCACTCACGATATTTAGAAAATGGGTTTCTAAATATTTGCATTTGTGTGGTAACTAAATTATATGAATAATTTATATTTTGAGAGAAGTATTTTATAATGTTATTTAAGTTGGTTAAATAACATGATGCATATTACTTACATTATGTTATGCTACATTTTATATTATGTAACAATTATAACATAAGTAATTAAATTGAAAGGGTTCAAATTTTGGGAGGGAAATATCTATCTCTCTCATCTATTTATTAATATACTCTTTCAAGAACATGCATGAGAATTGATTGGCAAAAGAAAGTGTGCAAAGGTTACATCTTTTCTCTTTCTGTCTCACACACAAAAGCAAGAAAACTTCTTCCTTTTCTTTCCAAATTTTCGACCAAGGATAGGAAGGAACAAGAAGGAGTTTCATGTATGTAAATCCTAGCAAATTAAGGGTGTTTTGTTGGTGACTAGCCATTCAACATTCTTCTTCTTAGGAAGGAACTTGAGGTCCTTCTACTTTGAAGACTAGCCATTCAACATTCTTCTTCTTCATCCTTTTAGCACCTTGAAGGTAGTATGCTAAAACACCCTATGGTTGTTTTGATAGCATGTGTTTCGTATATGGATCCGTGCATCGGGTTTTATATAAAATCAGTTTTTATATTTTTCTAAATAACAAGATTTAAAACTTAATCATCCACTGCGTTTTTCATATAAATGAGTTTATATGACTTTGATAATCTCGTTAAAACCCAACAGATAGATGATGGTGACTCATCTTCAATGGAAAGTGGACATGCTCCATATGTTCCAGGAAACATAAATAAAGGAAATGAATAGTATTGTTCTCAATGTTCACTAAATCTTACAATGCCTTTGTGGCCAAAAAGTTGATTGACACAAGTGTGGTGCAAGAGGATCTGGAACAGATTGATGTTAATGATTTGGAAGACATGAATCTTAAATGGGAAGCTGCCATGTTAGCAGTGAGAAGCAAGAGGCTGTATAACAGAACTGGAAGGTCTACATTTTCTGGACCAAGTGACACGATTGGTTTTGATAAATCCAAAGCAATTTGCTATAACTGTCAACGACCTTGTCACTTTGCAAGAGAATACAACCAACCAAGACAATTTCAAAATAACAACAACAACAATCAACAAAGAAATCAGTTCCAGCCTCAGAATTAAGCTCAAGGTCAACAACAGAGACAATTCTATAACAACAACTTTCAACAGCAAAACCGACATCAAATCATTCCTCAACAACAACCTTTTCAAAGAAATCGACAAATCCCTCCTCAAGCTCCTACCAATCAAAACAGCAACAATTTCATTCAGCCAAGAAACCAAGGGAATGTTTCTGTAGCCCAAAAACCATAAGATGGCTTGTTTGACTGGAGAAATCATGCTGAAGATATTGAGAAGGCAAATGTTTCTTTCATGGCAAATATTGGTGATCAAGCTGAATCTTCAACATCACATGTACATTCAAATCTCTCAATCTCAGAATTACTTGAAATGAATGAATTGTTGAGAAAAGAGGTTAGTCATTTGAAAACTAAATGTTTCAAGAATCAAAGCATAATTAATGTGTTTGAAATGAGTGAAATCACCTATGAAAACAAAATCAAAGGGTTATAACAAGATTGTTTTGACAACTATGAAAAACAATCAAGATACACCTAAGAAATAGAAGGTTTGAAGAAGATGTATCTTGAAGAAAAGCTAAAGAATACTCAACTTCAAGTTGAAGTTGATTTTATGAAAAATATTGTTTCAACTGGTAACATTTGTGGAAAACTAAAAAAGATCAAAAAAGAAGACAAGTATAAGGCTATTCCACCACCTTTCAATGGCAATTATTCATTGAAAGTGGACGAGGAGAATAGAGAAGCATATATTGAACAGTTCTAGCAAGTATTTGAAGAAAAGGAAGAATTTATTAAGAATTATAAGATGGTTGGTGTTGATGAGGATGGAGAGTTTGTGATGAAAACTATTGAAAAAAAAGAAAAAAAAGTTGAAGAATCTGTTGAAGTTAAAGGTGTGATTAAAGATCAAGATTCAAGTGAGTCATGTGAAGATAGCTCAAGAATATCAAGTGGAAAATGCTCAAGTTGTGGAAGTATGAAAGGAAAAGACAAGAGTAAAAAGGGTTCGAAGGACAAGATTCCTTTGTTACCCAAAACTACTCCAAAGATGAGGAAACACCATGAGCAGATGAGAAGAGAACACAAATCTTTTGATATTTATGGAGGATCTAAAGGTAAGAAAAACAAAATAAACATTCAGCCAAACACATATACTTCCAAGATAACAAGTATCAAAGTTAACAGGAAGAATGATGAAATCTTCAAAAGTGAGTATCATTTCCTGCCAATCTATCCAGTGTTCTCAAATCCTGAATTATTTGATGTAGGAGATGTGGAAAACATGGAAGAATATGCAAGATGGTTCAGACCAAGAAGTGAAAGGACTGAAAATTCAATCAAATTAGAAAATGTGAAATTTGTGAAGAATTCAGTGGAAAGAGGAGGTGAAAAGATTGAACAATTCTTGCCATTCTTAATCAATTTTGATGGTCAGATTACTCATCAAAAGACCATTGGAATTGATCCCCCAAAACCAAGTGAAAGATTTAAAAGGGGAAACTCAAGTGAAAGCTTCAAAGGTCAAATGTGGTACAAAATCTGTGATGTTTATGGTCATCACACTTATTCCTGTCAAGAAAGGTTCTCTCCTGAATCATTTCATGTTCCAGAATATACCAAGTTTGGTCAAGATTTTGTATTCTACAGAAGAAATACACTGAGTACTTGAATAAGGGAAAGAAGAAAGCTGATGATTAAGTACAAAATGTTGAAACAATTAAGAAGACAGAGAGGTTGATTACCAAGAAACTAAACAGATGTCCATCTATTAAGCCTCAAGATTCTGAGAAATCTTTTGATCTAAAAAGTCAATAACCTATGAAAAAAAAGTAAGTTACAGAAGAAAATCTTCAAAAGAAAGAAAAGAACTTAGTGGTGATGAAAAGTTCTTAATGAAACATGGTTATGAACCACATGGGTTCCTGTGGAAGCCTAAAGATGAAGCTACAATGATAATCATCGAAAGGGAAACTATAATTTAAGAATGCAAAAGCATAATTACCTATTATGGAAACTGGTTATGAGACTGATGAGTCTTGTGGATTGGTTTCTGAGGATCCAAAACCAAATGAAACTGCTGATGATGTTGCTGATGACTTGCAAGCTGAAATAACTTGCGATTCATCACTTAACAAATCACTTTCTTTTAAATTGTGTAGGAACAGTCCACATAAGTAAATGATGTATGGTATATGGATAGTGGATGTTGCAGGCACATGACCTGTGGTAAGAGATCATCGGTCAACTATGAAGAAAAGTTTGAATTCCTAGTTGATTTTGGCAGTGATGTGAATGGAGGGAAGATTATGGGCAGAGGCATTCTCACAAATGGGAAACTCTCTTTTGATAACGTTTTTCATGTTGAAGGTATCCAATATAACCTTTTGAGTATATCATAGATGTGTGATAAAAGTTATAATGTTGGATTTGATGAATCTCACTGTTTTATTTTAAAACCTGAATTTACCATTCCACCTGAAATGAAATTATGATGGCATCTAGAAATGGAAACTTATATGAATTGAGAATGAAAGATACCATTTCTAGAGGTGGAACATGCTTTTTCTCTAAAGATTATGAAAATGAAACCAAACAGTGGCATAAAAAGTTGTGTCATGTGAATCTAAAGAACCCAAACAAACTTGTTAAAGGTGAACATGTTATTGGTTTACCATCAAGGGAGTTCAAACTGGATGACAAATGTATCTCATGCCAAAAGGGAAAGCAACATAAATCATCTCACAAAACAAAACTCAACTTAATTAAACAAATACTTGAAATTCTTCATATGGATCCTTTTGGTTTGTGAGTGTTCCAAGTATTGGAAAAAAGAGGTATCGTTTGGTGATAATAGATGATTATTCAAGATTTACATGGGTATACTTTCTAAGCTCAAAAGATGAAGCTGTAGAGATAATCTAAAGTTGGGTAACAAGGATCGAGAATCAGTTAGATGCAAGGGTTAAGATTATGGGAAGTGACAATGGATATGAGTTCAAGAATGGGATCATGACTGAATTTTATCAAGAAAAAGGGATATTTCAACAATTCAGTGCCCCTAGAACTCCTAAACAAAATGGTGTTTCAAGTTTAATTGAGACTGCAAGAACCAGTCTTGCCAATGCTTATTTGCATGTAACATTTTGGGCAGAGGCAATTAACACTGCATGCTATGTACGAAATAGGGTCATTCTCAACAAAAGACAAAACAAAACACCTTACGAGATTTTGTATAAAAGAAAACCTTACATCAAGTTTCTCAAGCCCTTTGGATGCAAATGTTCCCAATTAAACACCAAAGATTATTTGAACAAGTTTCAATCAAAGTCATTGGATTGTTTCTTTATTGGATATTCTTCACACTCAAAGGCATATAGAGTTTATGTGAAAGATCAACTGAGTGTGATTGAATCATTCGATATCATTTTTAATGAGAATCAGTTCAACACTGTTGATGGAGCAACATAGTTGTTTGATCTGGAGATGTTAATCAAATCCTTCAAAATCTATCCTGAGGATATTGATGAAAATTCTTACAAAACAAGTGTTCTTGAAGCAAGTTCTGAAAATAAAATTGATTTAGACAAATTATGGTCTAAATTTGCTGATGAAAATCATGAGTTCTCTTTTAACAGGAAGATTTATGAAGAAAATGAAAATGAGGTTGAGCAAAATGAACAGCTTGATCACCCACAAGGTCAAGAGAACCATGACATGGCTAATGACCAACCAAATTGCCAACAAGATCAAAATCAAAATGACAGGTTGTAAAGATTTGAAAACTTATTTCAAAATTTGAATATGGGAAATGATGTTGCATCAACAGCAAATCAGAATGATAAAGAAGCAGAAATGAACAGTTAATCACTAGAATTTGATCATTGAAGAACCTTATCTAAATGAGTCAAATCGGGATTCAAGTTTAACTTCCACTCAAATAATTCAAACCTCTTTTGTCCAAAGAAATCATCTAGTTGAAAACATCATTGGCGACCTGCATGAAAGAGTAACCAAAAGTGCCTCTGAAACTACAAACACTTTTTTGCATTCCTGTTTTCTATCTCAAACAGAACCTAAGAACATTATTCAAGCTTTGAAGGACAACACTTGGGTAGAAGCAATGCAAAATGAATTAGCTCATTTCAAAAATCTGCAAGTCTGGGAACTAGTTGACAAGCCAAGAGGAAAGTATGCAATTGGCACCAAGTGGGTTTCAGAAACAAGAAGGATGAACGAGGAATAGTAATGAAAAAAAAGGCAAGATTAGTTGCACTTGGATGTCTACAAGAATAAGGGATTGAGTTTGAAGAAGTATTTGCTCCTGTAGCTAGGCTAGAAGCAATAAGAATCTTCTTAGCCTATGCTGCAGATAAGAATATAAGAGTGTTTCAGTTAGATGTTAAATCGGCTTTCTTAAATGGAAAGATATAATAGGAGGTGTATGTCACTCAACCTCCAGGTTTCAAATAGAGTATATAAGCTTAACAAGGCTCTATTTGGATTACATCAAGCTCCAAGAGCTTGGTATAATGAGCTGTGTAATCATCTGCTTGCTAATGGTTTTCAAAGGGGAGCCACTAACAAGACCCTCTTCTACAAGAAAAGAGGAAGATATTTACTTATACTTCAAGTTTATGTTGATGATATCATCTTTGGGTCAATAAATGAACATATGGGTTTAAAGTTTGAAAAGGTCATGAAGTTAAAATATTGTATGAGTTCTATGGGAGAGATTACTTTTTTTCTTGGATTGCAAGTTCAACAAAAGATGGATGGAATATTAATTTGTCAATCCAAGTATGTACAAGACATCTTAGCCAATTTCAAATGCTATGATTTGAAGACTGCTTCTACTCCAATAGACACACATGAAAATATGGTAGCTTATGAAAAGGGGGAGCCTGTGGATCAACATGAATATAGAGCCAAGATTGGATCACTGATGTATCTGACATCACCAAGACCAGAAATCATGTTTGCGGTGTGTGTGTGCGCAAGATTCCAAGCTAATCCTATGTGAAAAATCCTGTTCTTGGGAGACAGGCTAGCGAATATGATTTATGAAATATGAGTAGGAAGTCGATACTGGTGACTGTCAATTCTTGGGAAACAGGATGGTCTCGTGGGAACGCAAGAAGCAAACAACTGTGTCAATTTCAATTGCTAAAGCGGAATACATTGCTGCATATGCTTGTTGTGCTCAAGTCCTCTGGATTCAGAATCAGCTGCTTGATTAAGGTCTGAATTTCTTAAACGCTCCTGTTTTCATTGACAGTATTGCTGCTTCGTTCATTGTGAAAAATTCTGTTCAACACTAAAAAACCAAGCATATTGAAATCAGACATCATTTTATCAGAGATTGCAATGAGAAAGGACTAATAGAAATGAAAAGAGTTAAAATCTGTTATAACTTAGCTAGTTTAATTTTCTTGTGAAATATTAAACACCTCATGTTATGTTTTTTATAACATGAAAAACTATTTGTATTCAGTATTTTTAATAATTATTTTACTTACTCCCATTGTTTGTTTGCTTATCTATTTTTTTTTGTTTTCAGGATGTCGGATATGGATGTGTCTAATGAAGCGGGAAAGCGAAAGAGAAGCCCGATTCCGCGGCCACGAGGTGGGCCGGCTGAGGTTTTCATTGCTAAGCCGAAAACTCGTGTTATTAGGTAACAAAACAAACCGATTGAAACAAGAATAAAAAGTTAAAAGCTCCGCGATAGTTCGTTACTTCAATTTGTGGAAGATTTGGCTGAGTATATTACGTAATTACCTAATATTTGCTAAATTTTCAAAATGCATATATAGGGGTGGGGGGGGGGGGGCAGGTGGGTTGAGCAAGCATGCCGATGAGAAGGTTTCCCCTCCTCCATGGTGGTAGGCTCCCATGTCACTGCTTGCTCGCCCGTTTTAGATCTATGGTGGGTTTACGAAATTTTGTGGTGCAATTTTGTGTGAATATGTAAATTTGCTATGATTGATGCGTGCTTAAGTGACTAATTGATGAATTAGGTGTTTATGATGCTTAAGTATGATTCTGTAGTGAAGATTCATGATAGTTTGGTGAGTATGTTTAAATATGCTTTGAAATGTTTATCTGCATACTTGTCTGATAACTTGATCATGATTTGATGGTTTGAAATGATTTTATGCTTAGGGCAGGGTAGACTATGCATGTTTTATCTTGCTTAGAAATTCATGTTAGCTTACATGTGTTTATGTATTAATGTGATTTGCTGATTATGTGTGATTATGTAATAGTTTTCTTTTGTCAGAATTTTCTTTGGTGATAAAACTTTTGTGCTAAAATGTACATTTTCAAAACGCTTTTTTCAAAGTAAAATATTTTTGACGAATGAGCAACGTAATGGTGATGTGATATGATAAGATTATTCAGTTCAAAGCTTTAAAGAATGTTAGCGCACGATTTTACGTCTCGAGACTTTGTATTTAATGTTTATGTATTTGTCGTTTATTTATGTAATAAAGTATTAGGTTATTAAGTTAGTTCGCTAAAGTATAGTCTAGTTCGCTAAGGATGTTTAGCGAACTAGATCTAAGTTATTTACCCTCTTGATTCGTTAAAGATGTTTAACGAATCAGGAGGTGATTCGCTAAGTTATTTCATTTAGTGTATGTAACAAAGTGGACTCTAGTTTGTTTTGGAATGTTAACGAACTAGATCCATCTTCTATATATAGTGGCTTCAGTCCACAGTTAATATAAGTTTTGGAGTTTAATTATCGAACCTCTGCCTAGATTCACTCTCAAGCTTCATACTAATATTATTACATGCATACAATTAATATATATCTATAACGTATAACATACAATCAAGAGTAATTACGAACTAGATCCGTATTAGGTTAATCATACATAGAACAAATATGTGTTAGAGATGAACGAGTTCAAACATGTGGTATTAGAGCTTTCGGTGCTCTTTTGCTCTTGATTTTGATAATTAATTCGTTGTTAATAGACGTTTAATTGTTAGTTTTTGTTAAGTTTAGATTCAGTTTGATTTCGGATCAAATTGAGGTTTAATTGGACGAGTTATTGATATTTTGGTTTGGATTTGATTACGGTAAGGTATTGGGATATTGTAAGACACTGGAATTGAGATTTGGTTTTGATTAGTGTGGTTATTGGATTGGATCTGATTTTGGCCGAAAACAGGGGATTGGTTTTGGTTAGATCGGATGCGAGTTAATCGGTTATTATTTACAGAATGAGTCGTATTGGATTCGTGATGTGTTTGCGAGTGTTTTGGTAATTTGATTGAGTGATTTGGTTGAGTATTTAGTGTGTATTACAAATTGGTTTCTGGGTTTGTGTTCATACGTTTTTCCAGAATTCTGGAAAAGATGAGTTTGAAGGTTTGAAAGTTTGAAGATTCAGCCTAATTCGTTAATCCTTTCAGCATAATTCGTTAACAGTTTTGGCTAATTTGTTAATGACATTAGCTAATTCGTTATGGTTATTCGTAATTCGTGAACCAATTCGCTGAGTATCCTAATTCGTGTTCACTAGTTCGTGTGACACGTGTCATACCTCGGAAACTGTTTTGTAACAACTTTTGCCACGTGGCATTTGTTGTCAGAGGTTTGTTACAAACCGTTGTAGCAACCTGATTCGCTATAAGTTGATTCGTTATCAACTGTAGCTGATTCGTCATCTAATTCGCTAAGTCTTCTCTTAGTGATTCATTTATCTAATTCGTTAGTAAACCATCTGATTCGTTGACCATCTGATTCGTTGACTTATTTTGTCATATCAATTTAGTTGACTAGACCAGATTCGTTAACTTCTTTTAGTTTCGTTAAAACCATTTCTGTGACAATCGTCAATTTCAGGTTAACTCCATTAATTCAAACTTAAGATCACTGAATCTATAATGCACACCTCATTACATTTAAACTAGGGTTTAAATGACGCTTGACACTTACTACATGTGTAGTCTTTCGGGATTTGCACCGAAACGCAAACGAGTTGACGCAAACGATTGGTGAATAAACGAAAAACTCCAAAACAATAATATGTGATAATTATGTGTTAGACTTATGTGTTATGTGATAACATTGTTATAAACGTTAACTCAATATGCTAGAACTAGTTAATTAAGCTAGAAAGATAACATTTGAAAGTGGAGGGACCTAGATGTAACATGATTATTATTAATAATATTATAAAACCCTAACCATGTATGTATGGTGTAATTGATATGCATGGATGATGGTTATGGTGTCTAGAATGTTATATGAACGGATTATGGTCCATAGATAGTTAATATGTTGAGTTTGGATGCAAACAGTTTCTGGACAGATTGTGTTGTTGATGTTCAATTGACTATATCGGGGTGTAAATGTGAAAATTGGTTGAGATTATTGATACTACAGTAAACTAGGTTGAGTCTAGTTTCTAAAGAATATAAATTTGCAATTTTTGGACGTGTAAAAGTTAACCTTTATGATTTTACAAAAACGTTGTGCAAAGCTGAGTTGTTAGACCTGCTGTAGGTTGTTTTGTAAATGTTATATCTCATGAACTACGAGACCAATTGGGTTGGTTCCACTTCTGGAAGTTGACTTATTGAGTTAGGACCTAACCCAAGTGGTCTTGCATTTGTTGGATTTTTCATTTAACGGGAATTTCAAATAACATTCTGTTGCGCATGAATTTGACTGTTATGAGCTTGCTGTAATGTTTTAGTCATTATGATAAATCTATGTGGAATAAAAATAAAATAAAATATGTTCTGGAAACCTAACACATGCATGTTTTTGTGATGATTTTTGGTAAATTAATTGAGATGCTATGATCGGTGGAATAGTACAATCTTTCAAGTAGAATTTCTGTCTGGGTGAAACTAGCTGCTGAATTTTGTGAAAATGCATGAAACATAATACTTGCTATGTAATTGTTTTGTTTTGACCAAATTGCCCATGCGGGGAATGCTTGCTAAATAGTTTTCGTGTGTTTTGACCAAATTGCCCTTGTGGGGAATAATTGCTAGTTAATAGTTATGTGTGACCAAATTGCCCTTACGGGGAGAAATTGCTAGTGATGTACATTATTAATACATGACACGTAAATAATTGCTCACACATGTAATGTATCACGAATGTACTTTTTAAAGTCACACACGATTCACAAACGAAACACGAAACACATTGTGTGCATAGGTATTATGTGCCGAGTCTAGAGACTCGATAATAGTTCCGACACTTAGAAAAATCTCTTTATTGTTTTAGAACGCTAGAGAGAGTTTTCTGTGACGCGCATCACTTGGTGATTTATTTTGGGAATTCTTCGCAAACAGTGAGGCGTGCATACGGACCTTCCTACTATTCACTCTTCTTCTTCTTCTTCACGTTATACTGTTACGCTGCCCAAATTTCCATTATTTTTCCGATCTTCGAATCTCATACTTTTAACCATACCACTGTGTTAATAAGGTATAGACGAGCAGATCTTTGTGTTTTTCGTCAAATCTAACATAGGTTTGATGGGTTAATTATGAGATTTTATTCTCGGGTTTTTAAGGTTTATGGCAACCTTAATCTTTAAGTTGTATTACATGTATTAGACCATAAATTTGATGTCATTATCATTGGAATGTATTTTCGAGTTCCATGGTAGTCTTTTATCAGATTTTGATTATGGATTGCCGGGTTAATGATTGATTGTTGTTTTCGGGTTTTCATACATTGTTTAAACCCTTAAATAACTTGTCTTATATTATGTTTTGGATCTTCATATCAATACCATTTGAATCGATATGAGTTTCTGAGAACTTTATGGTCGTTTGTTCGGCTACTCATCGTGAATTTTAGAGTAATTGATTTCTGATGTGCAATTTTGACTATCAGTGGTCTTGGTTAATTTTAACCTTGACCAGCGAAGTCAAAGATTAAGCCAATTTTTTGGCCATTCGTTATGCTTAACGAATTGGAACTCATTCGTTTCCAATTCGTTAAGTAAATCACACGAACTAGAGTAGCGAATCATTTTCTTAACGAATCAGAGGTGTATTCGTTAAATCATAACGAACTAGGTGTTAGTTCGTTACCTTTTAATAGTAATTCGCTATTTCTTAATTCGGTACTTATTTACTTGATAGCGAATCAGTTGATTCGTTACAATATTGTAACGAATCAGACTGATTATTTAACGAATGATATTTCACTATTTAATCATTTAAATTAAATAAAACATTCCAAGGATCAAACAGCGTCAATACATCGATTATACACACAAAATTTATAAACATAAATTATTGATAAATTAATAAGTGCTCAAATCTTATATAATTTATGTTTATAAATTTTTATATTGCTAATACTCGACTTTATTTATTCAGATAAAGCTGCTGATGATGAAATCATTGATACTTAAACTGTTGTTGATAATGTTGTTGATGATGAAGTAATAACTGAAGTTGAAGAAGATGTAATTGAAGAAATTGAGAATTTTTCTGGTCAAACTATTGTCCTATCCGATATAACTGAGGAACTTAATGCTAATTTTGACGAAGTCAGTTCTCAGTTGATGAAAGTAAAGGAGGCAAAAGATGAGGAGTTGAAGGAGTTGTTTTAGAAGATAGATAAGGTGCCACCTATTGTGATAAGAGAGGTTGGACCATTTAGGCTTCTGGATGAGGAGGAAGAGAGGAGAAGAGAGAAGGGTAAAGCATTTGCTGAACATGAAACCCAACTTTAGCCTCTTAAAAGAAAATTAGATGAGTCAAATGACCATCTTCTGTTCGTTGATGAATCTGCTGACAAAGGAAAGAAACTACATGACAAAATTGTGAATTAATGGTTTCAAAGTGACATTCTTCATCGCATGCTGACTGAGAAAGAAATGGAAGAACATATGATAATAATGGAACAGATTCAGCTGAAAAAGAAACAAAGTGAAGAAAAGGGGGAAATTAAGCAAGAAGTGATAGAAGGACTCTTGAAACTACAACATGCTGAAGATGCTGATAATTGACTATCCATGGTAGTCTACAAGTTCCAGAATGAAAATTTTAAAGAAACTATACCAACTGCTGAACCTACAAATTAAATACTGATTAACAATTGGTTACTGATTATTATGCCAAGAGGGTCCAAGATGAAATGATAAGGGAATCACCGAAGAAAGCAACTGAAAGCCTATTAAATGAAATCAACTCAACTGAAAGAGAATGGCCGATAAACCTTCAACAGTTTGTAAGGAGAACGAAGATGTTTGGAAATAATATACCAGAAGAGCTGATGCCTAAGAAGAAGAAAAGAAATATGAATGAGAAGGAGCAGAGGGATAAGGAGAAGAAGACTGAACAACTGAATGAAGAACCAACTGATGCTATCCTTCTACAAACTGTTGAACCTGAAGATGATGAGCTGAATGTAAATATGGAATCCAATGAACCACAAATAGGCATTGGAGTACATTTCAGACTCGGAGGATGATGAGGAAGGGAAAGAATTGAAAGAAGAGGATGAACTAGCTTCACATCAAATTCATTTGTCTGAGGTACATACTGATAATATTAAGGCAAGATTAGAAGAGTTGAAAAGGTAGGATCCAAGAATAATCAGCCTGATGGGTCATGGATTCAGATATGAAGAACTGAATGAATTATTTGAAGAAGATCTTGACTTTTTGTTTGAAAAGAAAATGGAAGAAGTGAGGAAGAAGAGAGAACAAAAGAAAAGACAATTGAACCAACACATCTCTCATCAGAAAATTAGAAAGTACTTTGAAGAACAAATAAGAAACATGAGCTATGAAGACATGGGGGATCTTAGCAAAGCTCTTAAAGCACTGGAAGAAGAAAAAGAGAGGAAGAGGATTGAAAAGAGGGAAATTGATGAGCTGAAGAGGAAAGATACACTGTTCAGAAGATTTGGTGGAAAGTGTGGATTTTTGTTAGAACATGGATATGATTTAGAACTTGTTGATTCTATGAGCAAGAGAGAATTTGTAGAAAAGTTCAGAAGAATATTACAAAAAATAAGTGATGAAGGAAAATTTGCAGCTGATGTTATGATACTAAGAAGAATGAAAGAAATGAAACAAAAAGAAGAGGAAGATAGGGAGAGAAAGGTCAACGCTGATAGAGTGTAAGTCCCAAATGGATCTACACAATATGATATCAAGTAAACACGATGTTTATGCGGAATCCAAACACCGTGGTGATTCAAGAACAATATAAATGCATAATAAGAACAAGATGAACTTCAATGGACACGTTTATTATCACCAAACGTCGGGTACATAAGTTCTTTACAGGTCTACTTTGCTTTCTAGAATTTATGGTGGCTATCAAGGTGCTCCATAACTGCTTCCACTAACTAATGACTAAACATTAACTATATATAGGGTTACCATAAAAGAGGCCCAAAGGCATAGCCCAAATAAGCCTAAACTAGCCTAACCTAAATCCATAGGGATTTCGGTGTTATTAGACAAACCGAAATCCATAGGGGTTTCTGTATTACACTATCACAACCATAATGCAATTCTTCAACTCGTCTTCGTTTATTTCACTTTAGTCTTGATCATGTCTTGGCCTTTTGATATGCATCAATCTAAGCAATTTATGACCCAACAATCTCCCCCTTAGACTGATGTTTTCAAAACCTTCAGAATCTTTACTTGAACATGATCACCAACTTCAGCATCTGCATCCAATACTCTACCATTTCCCCTTTATTGGCAGCATCATCCAATTTAAATCTCAGATAATTCATATGCTTCCGTTGCAAGAAATTAGTCTTGAAAGTACAATCAACTTTGATAGAAAGATCAACCAATATATTTTGAAAACAATTAAATAATACTAAATAAAAGAGACATATTTTTGTACTTTTTATTTTTTTTTTATTTTTCTGATTTTCATGAAAATACTTGAAATGAGGTCATACCAGCTAAACCAACTATAACACACATAATAGATATCAGATTTCACGGGCTGAGAATAAAAGCCAGATCCAAGTTCAAAAAAATTTCTTAACACTTTTGTTTCGACAAGGGTAGCCGTGATGTAAAATTAAAACAAAAAAATAAAATATAATAAACGTAAATAATATTAATAAAAATAAAAAAATAATTCAAAATAAAATAATTTAACCACCCGTCCTTCTTGAAATTTAAACATATTTTGGGATCAACTTTCAGTTTCGATGAGTGAGAAAACATTTATGAAAAGATCCGAACATGGAATCATATAGAGAAACAAGTTGATAGCAGGTATTGAGACACTTAGCATGATTTTCATGGCGTCAATGATACGAAATAGGTTTAATTAGGCGTAAAGCTGATGGACACAACTTATGGACCCGTGATGCCTCATATATCTTCTCAAAGCGTATTTGGGTTTTCCCAGATCACCCTAGTTTGACTCCTACCCCCTAATGCTTAATCAAAAGATTTTCTCTATATAAACAATAATCTTAAGTTTCAAGGTTGAACGCTGGACTTCGCCATTCGGACTTACATGCCTTACATTCAGGGTGTTTAGGACTTATTTGAATGCCCCATCCTTGTAGTTCTAGTTTACCCCTTTAAGCTTTGGAAATACGTATTTTAATAACACAATATTATATAATAATTTTTGTTTTTTTCTTCTTAGAAACATAATATTTTGGTGATCAAGACATTAACGGGCTTGTGTTTGACTAGGTAATTGCTTTTCTGCCTATCATTCGGAGAGATATATCTGGAGACATGCACACATCTTCAAAATGATTCTCCAAAGTAAGTTTAGCAGATTTAGTGTATAACACTTTAACTTTTACGCATCATGGAAAGCTACCATTTAAACCAATGACTGTTCAAAAACCTTTTTAGCTTAGTAACTTCACACGTTAGGCACACATAAACAATTTTGCTATAATTTTACAAAGGTTGGATCAATTTTCATTTAACAATGTTTTGAGCTTCTAAAGAGCTCATAACTAAATAATCATATCACTTACAATAAAGTGTTATAGAAGGCATTTTTAAATTCAGTCGCCCCAGTCACTCTAGTTTTCAGGTAAATTGATATCCTAAATGTCTACAGGTAGATAACAGGACCAAACATATATATTGTTGGGTGCATATTTTTTATCCTCAGGATTGACTATGATTCAAGGATTCCGAGCTATCTTGCCGACGTGATTATTCTGAGGATGATATTTATCTAATTCAATTGTCCTATATTATTTTTATTTGTTTTGCAGATAAGACCATATGATTAATGTGCTTATAAGAACGTGGGTTTGCAATGGATATTATTTGAACTTCGTCAAACTGAACGTGGGTAGCAACGGATCATGGGAAGACTTAGTCTAGGGTTTCCGGATTATTTGGAATTTCAGTTGAATTCTTTTATTATATAAATGAGCTGATAAGATCATTAGAACACACACTTCACTTGTTTAGCTACTAGCACTCATTGTATCACTTAGCTTACGATCGTTTATCAGCTCCACCACTTGTAACCACCTTTTTGTTATTAATAAAACTGACGGTGATAGTTTTCACCGTCCGGGGATTTTTTGTGCTGGAGATTCTCACAATCAAGGGCTTTTTCCCTCGTAATCAAATCATCGTGTTCACTTATTTTTCGTTCTAGCACTCTACCTCACGTACTAATTTGATCAAAAGTTACTTTGTTAATTTTTGACCGAAACAATTTGGCGCCCACGATGGGGCAAACGGTGCTTTGATCATTATTCACTCTCAAACTAAACCCTACTCTCAATATCCCCAACATGTCTTCCCAACCAAAGATTGTTTCCTCTTCTGCCGCAGATTCAGATTCCTCTGCGAGGCCACCTATGCCTCCTCCTTCTACTGGTGATATCCCAAAGAAACTTGACAATGTTCAGAAGAAACCTGCTACTCCCGTGTTCTCGAGATCAAGGCCATCTCCTCAGGATCCCGTCATGGTGTCCAACAACGACCTTCTGTCTCAGTACAGACGGTTACAGGAACAGATGGGTCGCCAGAACAAGACCAATTAGATGCTCGTGAGGGAACTGGAAGATTTCAAGAAAGCCAAGAAGCCGGCGGAAGAATTCACACCACTAGTCCCGAGGTCTCTGGATTTCACCCCTCCAGGATCTTCAGGATTGGTGCATCCAGAGTCAACCATGGCATACAACTCTGGATCCTCATCTTTCCAGCGTTCGGGGTCTGCGGGATTGCACTTACCTGTATCCCAAGGATACACGTATGCATCCCCTGCTGGGCCTCTTCAATATGTAAGATCCTCAGGATTGTTCCATCAGGCGGGATTTACAGGTCCTTATCAGCAAGCGGCATCCTCGGGATTAGCTCAAGATTAGCAGCTCACAGGATCCTCTGATGTGCACCAGGGAGACTTTATCCCGATGCAGGCTAACACTTCGACCGCTCCGCTTACCACCCCTAGAAATACTATATTTGGGAATACGAGCTACAACGCCCATACTGTTCCTCAGAATATTAATCTGGGTAACTTTTTCAATACAATTCCATTTAATGCTAACCAAGGATTTTTGAAGGATGCAGGCATAAGTTCAAGTTTAGCCCGAGAATTACAGAAGCTTAAGGACATGATATCAAATGTTCCCGGTGTAATCCGTTCCATAGCTGAAGTTCCCACTGATAGTCACAGAATATCCCGATTTGTGCTATCAATTGGTGACGTACAGATCCCGAAACGGTTTCAAACCCCAAATATGAAACTGTATGATGGTTCAACGGATCCTGAGGAACACGTCGCACAATATTGAGAGCGTATGGAGATCAATCCAATCCCTATGGAAATCAAGGAAGCATGTATTTGCAAGGGGTTTGGGTCTACCTTGATCGGAACAGCCATGAAATCGCTACTGAGTATCCCTCCTAACACTATCACTTCTTTTTCTCATTTAGTTAACATGTTTAATAACCAGGTTTCTTGCAGTAGAACTTTTAAGAAATTGACAGGTGATCTTTATAGGGTTACCAGAATCCTGGGGAATCATTGAGAGATTTTATTACCAGGTTTAGTAAGGAGTCGCTGGAGATTCCAAATCTAAACCCAGCTTCAGCAATGGAAGCTCTTAAGTTGGGGTTAGAAAAAGACTCCTCTTTCTATGATGATCTTGTTATGACTCCATGCAGGTCATTATATGAAGCAAGAAACAGATCTCTGAGGTTTATCAGGCTAGAAGACGACAAGAAAAACTTTAAAAAGATCGATATCCCGAAGTATGATCAGACGAAGAGGAAAGCTGAATCCCCGGGAAAATCATATGGATCAAAACCTTACTATAAGCCTGATAAATCCAAGGATTAATGCAGTAGATGATAAAAATGATGAAGAATATCCTAAGGTCTCTGAATATTGTTTTTCTGTTGATATTGGTGGATTAATGTGTGCCATGCAGGATTTAGGTGAGAAAGCCAGGTGTTCAAGGAAAATGGAAAAACAAGGATCCTGGAAAGACAAATCAAAATGGTGTGCCTTCCACGAAGACTTTGGGCACTTAACTGATAATTGCATTGCACTCAGAAGGGAGATCAGATATTTTCTCAGCAAAGGCCTCTTGAAAGAGCTACTTGGAAAGAAGAAGGGAAGAGAGCAAAATCCTGAAAAAGTTCCTAAAAGGCTGACTCCTCTGTTGGGTTTTATACAAGTTTATCAAAGTCAAGTTAACCATATTTAACTAGAAAAACGCAACGGAAGCTAAGATTTTAAATCTTGTTATGGACATACCAATATGTTAATACTAAAACCCAATGAACAAGGATCAAAATTACAAGAACAATATGCTCACAAAAATGTAAATTGTACCTTCTTCTACCTTTAGAAGAATAAGTAAGATGTTGAAGATGATGTTGGATGAATGGCAAGCCTCCAAAGAAGAAGACCTCAAGATAGTGATACCCCAAGCTTTTGTGACAACACCAAGTGATTGCTAGGATTTAAGAACACTTAAACAAGCTCACCAAGCTCTCCCAAAATCCCCTCTTTGGCCGTGAGTTTTTGGAGGAGGAAGAGAGAGTTTTTTTGTTATTTTTCTTTCAACTCACTTGAATTCAAAAAAAAATAACAAAGAGAGGATTAATTTGCATGTCTTTTGATTGGAGGTCTATATGGAGGTTGTCAACACAAAAGGACAAAATATGTTTGGACAAAACTACCACCCACATGGGTGGCCGGTTTTACCTTTTTTTTTTTTTTTTTTTTTTTTTTTTTGTGTTTTTGTTTTAACCATTTAAAACATCTCCTAATTATTTTATAAAACTTATTTTATAAAATGTACATGCATTTACATAATTATTTAACCAATTAAATAATTAATTTATATAAACAAATTACCCAGATAATTTATTTAAATCCTCAACTGTGTTTGTTTAGAAAACCAATTTTCTAAACACGTAGTGTTCGGTATTCATTTAAATGACCAACTCATTAAAAGAATACATTTGGTGTCGTCTAGCTTGTTATTGGGTATGACCCGACTTGGATCAAACACAGTTAGCCACATTAGTATAAGTATGTGTCTCGGGCATACGTAATTCCAACAATCTCCCACTTGCACGAGATACATAGAAAATTAATGCAAGTGGTGAATACCGCCTAACAACAGTTCACCACCCCTAATGTGTTTGACGAAGTGCCATTCAATAACATCATCCCTTCAAGTCCCTTACTTGATATGATTTAGGTGAATCTATCATTATATCCCTTCGTTGCTAGATGTCATGTTGGATCTAAGAGACATAGGTGATCATTCTCTTTACAATTCAACTTTATCAGGCCTTAGACATCTAAACTCTCAACACATAAGAGGAACAAATTCCGTCTTGATTGTATACGCCTCTCACTATCACTTTATACTCCACCCGAGCTCATCCTTATGTACCATCTTTTACGAATAGCGAAGGGGAGAGTCAAAGTGTAATACTTGGTGAAAATCAAGACCCAATATACATCTCAGGTCTAAGGATAATATGAAATTCTCCTTTACTCAAGATTACTAATGATCAAGTCAATCGACTCCATGTAGTAATATTGAGAGCGGGTCAGTCCAATATTTGTATCCCACAAATATCTATGAACTTTGGCAGCAAACCTATGCTCCATATTCATTCCTTATGAATATCCACCAATCCTAGTTCATAATAGTCTTGCTTCATATTTGTTCCCACAAATGTGATCGACTACGGACTTTTAGAATAAGATAACTTATTCATGGATTAAACATGCAAAATTTAGAATTTAACTCAAGATTCCATAATCATATAAAAGAGTTAAATTACAAAAGTCTTTTAAACTTTAATACAAAATAGATCAAATCCAATTACTAGAATATCGAAGTCCTAAGCCACTCGCATGACGCTCATGTTTCGGTCTTTCTAGGAGCTTCGTGAATGGATCCGCAAGATTTTGATCAGTTCCAACTTTGCGAATACATATCTTTCCTTTTTCAACTTCATCCCTTATGTAGTTGAATCTCCGCTCTATGTGCCTTGTCTTTTGGTGCGAACGAGGTTCCTTGATTTGAGCAATCGCACCCTCGTTGTCACAAAAGATTTCTAGGGGGTCTTGAATGGAAGAGACCACCCCTAGATCAGTAATGAATTTCTTCAACCATGCAGCTTCTTGAGCTGCTAATGAAGCGGCGATGTATTCTGATTCTGTAGTGGACAATGCTACCACTTCCTGTTTTGAGCTCTTCCAAGAGACAGCTCCTCCATTAAGAGTGAACACATACCCAGATTGTGATCGAGAATCATCTCGATCAGTTTGGAAGCTCGCATCCGTGTAACCTTTTATAGCGAGTTCCTCCTCACCAGATCCATATATTAGAAACATATCCTTAGTTCTCCTAAGGTATTTCAATATGCTCTTAACAGCCATCCAATGACTGTTTCCTGGATTCTGTTGATATCTGCTTGTCATGCTCAAAGCGCATGACACATCCGGTCTAGTACATATCATCGCATACATGATGGATCCTATAGCAGAAGCATATGGGATTTGTTTCATCATCTCTTGCTCACCCTTTGAGCTTGGACATTGATCTGAACTCAATATGGTCCCTCTTTGAATAGGTACAAAACCTTTCTTGGAGTTTTCCATCTTGAACCTTTTCAAGATCTTATCAATGTATGTACTTTGGTTCAAACCTATCAAGCGCCTTGACCTATCCCTATAGATCTTTATTCCCAAAATATAGGCAGCTTCACCAAGATCCTTGATGGAAAATCTACTTCCAAGCCAAGCCTTAACGCTTTCCATGGTTGGAATGTCATTTCCAAATAGTAGAATGTCATCGACATACAATACTAAGAAGGTAATTATACTCCCACTAGCCTTTTTATACACACAAGCCTCATCAGCGTTCTTGATGAATCCAAAATTTTTGATTTCTTCATCAAAACGATGATTCCAAGTTCTAGATGCTTGTTTCAATCCATAGATTGATTTCTTTAACTTGCATACTTTATTAGGATGTTTTGGATCGACAAAACCTTCAGGCTGAACCATATAGACATCTTCCTCAAGATATCCATTTAGGAAAGCGGTCTTGACATCCATTTGCCAAATTTCATAATCATAATGTGCAGCTATGGCAAATAATATCCTAATAGACTTTAGCATTGCCACAGGCGAAAAAGTTTCATCATAATCAACCCCTTGAGTTTGAGTGAAACCTTTAGCTACAAGTCTTGCTTTATAAGTATCCAAGTTTCCATGCATATCAGTTTTTCTTTTGAAAACCCACTTACTTCCAACAGTTTTGGTGTTAAGTGGTGATTCAACCAATTCCCAAACTTGGTTGTCATACATGGATTGCATCTCAACGTTCATGGCTTCAAGCCATTTGTCACAATCATTCTTGGACATTGCATCACGGTATGTGGTTGGTTCATCCGAATCTACCACGTAGCAACCTTCTACAAAAAATCCATATCTTTCGGGTGGATTGCTAACTCTACCAGATCTGCGAACGTTTTGTGTGTTTTGATCAACCACTTGATCACTTTCAACAACCTCTTGTTGAGTGCTAGTATCAACCAATTGTGTATCATCTTGTGATTCTTGATCCTCATCAAATTTCACTGTTCTACTATTAGTTCCTTCCTTAAGGAACTTAGTTTCCAAGAACTTACCCTTTCGAGCAATAATAACATTTTGCTCACTAGGATCGTAAAAGTAATATCCTATATCATCTTTAGGGTAACCAATAAAGATACACTTAGTGGATCGGACTTCTAATTTGTTTGGGGTGTATTGCTTTACATAAGTTTCACAACCCCAAACTTTTAAGAATGATAGCGATGGAGCCTTTCCATGCCATATTTCAAAAGGTGTCTTCTCCACTTTCTTGGTTGGAGCCATATTCAATATGCGAACAGCGGAAAGTAAAGCATAGCCCCAAAATGATAGAGGTAAAGTGCTTCTAGCCATCATCGATCGAACCATATCTAATAGGGTACGATTTCTCCTTTCAGACACACCATTATGTTGTGGTGTTCCAGGTGGAGTAAGTTGTGAAATAATTCCACAACTCTTAAGATGATCTTGAAAAACACCACTTAGGTATTCACCTCCTCTATCACTACGAAGTACTTTGATTGTGGTTTTGAGTTGCCTTTCTACTTCAGTTTTGAAGTCTTTGAACATTTCAAAAGCTTCATCTTTGTGTTTCATTAAGTACACATAACCATATCGACTATAATCGTCAATAAAGGTAATGAAGTATCTTTCACCATTCCTAGTCATTGGTCTAAAAGGACCACATACATCCGAATGTATGATACCCAATAATTCTTTTGACCTTTCAAAAGTTTTATTAAAGGGTTGCTTTGTCATTTTGCCTTGTAAACAAGATTCACATACATCAAATGAATCAAACTCATTGGTTTCTAGAATACCACTCTTGCGAAGAGTTTGCATGCGATTCTTGCTTATATGTCCAAGGCGACAATGCCAAAGATAGGAATCACCCAAGTCCTTCTTGAGTTTCTTGGTGTTGACATTATACATTGAACTACTATGTGACATACCACTTTGATCTATTTCATATATACCATTCATGGGTATAGCTTTAAAATAAAATATGCCATTCATCAAAACATGAATATCATAATCCACAAATTTAAAATCAAAGCCACATTGTTTTAAAAGGGACACGGAAATAATGTTTCTCCTTAACTTAGGAGCATACAAAACATTTTTCAAAATTACTTCCAAACCACTTGGAAGCTTTAACAAGTAGTCTCCTTGAGCTTGGACTTCAACTCTTGCTCCATTGCCCATAAAGAGACTAATGTCCCCTTTGTTGAGTTGTTTATTTCTTTTGAACCCCTGCAACAAATTGCAAATGTGAGTTCCACATCCGGTATCAAGTACCCATGTATTTGAAGAAATAACATTTAGTTCAACATATATAGTAAAGATAATACCTGAGGTATGCCCCGCATCCCTCTTATCTTTTAATGCATTGAGATAGGTCGGACAATTCCTTTTCCAATGACCTATCTCTCCACACTCAAAGCATGGATCTTGCGCCGCAACCTTTTGCTTCTTTTCCTTCGGTTTGATGGGTGTGATGGCTTTCCTCTTTCCCTTTCCTTGGACGTGGCCCTTGCCCTTAGCAACACTTGCTTTGGGGTTGGAGTTATGTCCCCTTTTGCCTTCATTGATTGTTAGAACGGGTAAAACCCTTTTACCCATTCCCGCTTCGGCCGTTCTTAGCATTGCGTGAAGCTCACCAATGCTTTTGTCCCACCCATTCATGTTATAGTTCATGACAAAGGTTTCAAACCTTTTGGTCAAAGAGTTGAGGATCAAATCCGTAGCCAACTCATTAGAGACGGGACAATTCAACCTACGAAGCTTTTCAATGTAGCTTTTCATCTTTAGGACATAAGATGAGACGCTTTGGGTTTCCTCCATACGACATGCATGAAACGCTCGAACCGTTTCGAAACGTTCCGCTCTAGCTTGTTGAAGGAACATTTCCTTCAATTGAGTTATCATGTCGTATGCCCCATGATGCTCGAAATCCTTTTGGATTTCGGGAATCATAGTCCCTAACATGAGGCAAGAGGCTTGCACCGAATCTTTGGTGTACTTGACCCAATCGTTATAAGCCTCTTCATCTTCCACGTTAGGCTCGTCGGGAATGGGATCGTCTAAGACATATGATATCTCTTCTTGCTTGAGAACTATTCTCAAGTTGCGATACCAATCCATAAAGTTATTATGGTTTAGACGATCCTTTTCAAGGATGGTTCTTAAGGATAGGTTACGGGTGTTATGGGTAGAGGTGTTTGCATTGTTAGCGGCCATCTACAAAATTTAACAAAGTTCTATTTTAGTATTATAAACAATTTAATTATTAATACCCTTTTATTCCAAATTTTAAAATAATAATTAAATTCTAGAATCCAACGATAAATCAAATTTCGGTTAGGTGACCTTTATCCCGTTATTTGATTTAACAAGGTAGTCAACCTTGACAATTGCAACCCTTTGCAACTTCTAGAGGTATGGGACCATTCGAAATCCTTATTTCGTGTTGGCATGTTTATCCCATCAACACCATTGGACCCTTTTGCTTAGGTGACCTTTATCACATGGTTTCCAATTCAAGTCGTCCTACTTGTATAAACATGTAAGATTAACATACAAGTGGTTAGGTGACCTTTATCCCACAATTATGTTAATATTACCTTAAGTATATTAGTTTGCTCTAAAATGGTTAGGTGACCTTTATCCCATTTAAAGTTTCCTAATACGTTAAGTGTCTTACAAAAGGATGGTGTTAGACTTGTTTCCTTGGTAATTATGAAAAGGGATTTTTAAGTTTTCCAATATTCTAGTTTGAAAAACATTATGCCATATCCTAACATGCATTTAGTAATATGGCGATTTTGAAAACCAATTTTCAAGGTCCAAGTTATAATAAAACCAATTTTATTATATGTGAGTAATCGCTTAGTTTTAATAAACCCATTTAATTAAACTAATTGACGTGATATTACCAAATATATATTAGAACCCGTTTTATGCTTGTTGTCCTTCCTATGTGACGGTTTGGATATCCTAATATCTATCAACCACACATTACATAAAGTAAAACAAACAACCAAGCATACACATGCAAAATATAGTCATAACCGAAAACCGCTAAATTTGACCATACTTGTTAGCCGAAACAAGTATAGGTCATAGGTCACACCTAAGGGACAAAACATGACACAAGGATGGAATGTTGACTCCCACTTGATCTTGCATCCAAATGCTTCAAGTATCCTCTCCAAGTTGTTGTGTTCTTGTTGGGCTTGTTAATGGGCTCCAAACTTCCAAAAGTCTTCTTGGGCCCAAGAGTGAAATTTATGGGCCTAATGGGCTTGAATCCCATGATGGGCCGGTGAGGCCCAACAAGCCCAAAATTTCGGTCCAAGGCCCAAATCCACCAATTCTTGCATCTTCAATTTTTTTTTTTTACAAAATGTATCCTAATACATATTTTTCTAAAAAAAAGGAAAATGCAACTAATCTATTTATTACAAACCAATTTATGAATAAATAAATTACACAAGCCTAAGATTATGAATTATTACAACCATATTGAATAATAAACATAATCAACATACACAAACAACACATCCAAGGTCTAGGTTTCGGTTATGACACAATCAAACATACCAAATGTTCTAAGCATGCAACCTAAGCAACCAATGCCCAAGTACCCAAAAAAAAACGGCCCCCCCCCCCCCAAGAGGCTACGGCCCAATTTTTTTATTTTTTATTTTTTTTATTTTCAACATCCAAATGTTAATAATGGTTTCCTAAGATCTTTGCATGCATGTCAAGATCTTACAAAACCATGGGGTAAAATCCACCAAAATTTCGGACCCCTTTTTCACCCATGAAAAACCCGAAATCTATGAACATGCAAGGAGCATAAGTCCTTGTAACCGGCTCTTGATGCCATTGTTGGGTTTTATACAAGTTTATCAAAGTCAAGTTAACCATATTTAACTAGAAAAACGCAACGGAAGCTAAGATTTTAAATCTTGTTATGGACATACCAATATGTTAATACTAAAACCCAATGAACAAGGATCAAAATTGCAAGAACAATATGCTCACAAAATGTAAATTGTACCTTCTTCTACCTTTAGAAGAATAAGTAAGATGTTGAAGATGATGTTGGATGAATGGCAAGCCTCCAAAGAAGAAGACCTCAAGATAGTGATACCCCAAGCTTTTGTGACAACACCAAGTGATTGCTAGGATTTAAGAACACTTAAACAAGCTCACCAAGCTCTCCCAAAATCCCCTCTTTGGCCGTGAGTTTTTGGAGGAGGAAGAGAGAGTTTTTGTTATTTTTCTTTCAACTCACTTGAATTCAAAAATAACAAAAAGAGGATTAATTTGCATGTCTTTTGATTGGAGGTCTATATGGAGGTTGTCAACACAAAAGGACAAAATATGTTTGGACAAAACTACCACCCACATGGGTGGCCGGTTTTACCTTTTTTTTTTTTTTTTTTTTTTTTTTTTGTGTTTTTGTTTTAACCATTTAAAACATCTCCTAATTATTTTATAAAACTTATTTTATAAAATGTACATGCATTTACATAATTATTTAACCAATTAAATAATTAATTTATATAAACAAATTACCCAGATAATTTATTTAAATCCTCAACTGTGTTTGTTTAGAAAACCAATTTTCTAAACACGTAGTGTTCGGTATTCATTTAAATGACCAACTCATTAAAAGAATACATTTGGTGTCGTCTAGCTTGTTATTGGGTATGACCCGACTTGGATCAAACACAGTTAGCCACATTAGTATAAGTATGTGTCTCGGGCATACGTAATTCCAACAATCTATTCACAAACCACAAAAAGGGAAAGCTAACATTCGAATCAAAAATATTTTCCTTCTTTTGTTGTCAAATAAAAAATCATCCCAATATCGTCGAAAACCCATCTAAACGCTATAATAATATCATCAAGAACGTCTTTCTTCAGTATAATATATTAAATACAACTCATTTACATTATCCATCTTAATTTTAATCATTTACCCAAATTTTTATAACTCAGAAATTACTTACAACACTATGATCCGACCAAACCACTATGTACATGTTGGTACAACTCTATATCACATAGTACAAATAAAAGAAAAGGCAATAGATTTATGATCATAGTTTTTGCCAAATTAATCAGAAGAATATATATGATCATGTAAAATTGTAAATGTTACACTTGCATTTGACTAACGGTGGGGTCCACAAGGAGTGGGGTTTGCAGAGACAAGGTTGCATGGCTAGACCGCCACTTGCACCATCATTACATGACAGTGACGGGCCACCACCGATAATACTATCACTCCATGCCACGTGGCATCTTCCCCATGTGGCATTGCTCTTATTTACAAATGGTTACCGGCCATAATAACCGTTGGATGTTCTTCCTGACCTAACACACCGTATCTCTGTCAGATCATCTTTTGTTTTCAGTTCTTAAAGAGGCGCGGTGCGGCGACCGGGACTAAAATAAAAAAATTCATTTGATTATGTTCGTCATACTACCGGAACTAAAACATATTAATATATATAAAAATTTGAGGTGAACCAATGAGATAGCATGGGTCTGTAAAACCAGGGCATTGGTCTAACCTTAGCGTTGTCGGTCCCGAACGTTGAGGCGGCGAGTCTACATGAATTTGGTCGGTTTTTTTCATGTGCATTATACTACCAGAACTAAAACAAAAAATAACAAAAAAGTGGCGTTTGGTCGATTAACATTACGTTTATTATGTATCTAGAACTAACGACACTACAAGAATTTTGTCCTTTCCAGACAACAAAATCTGAACTTTTCTCGACAACATGTAGTTGGACAAATCTAAAATACTTATCCCGACTAACAAAAATATAAAACAAAATGGTTGGGCGAATGTGGTGCGGCCACTTGGCCCAATCATGGCCTTGCGGCACCAACATTCACAGTACCGGAACTAAAACAAAAAAATATATAAAAATTAGGTGAACCAATAAGATGGTGCCGGTCGATTAAACCCGGACTTTGGTCAAACCCGAGCGTTGTCGGTCCCGGACATTGACGCAACGAGTCTACACGAATTTGGTTGATTTTCTTCACGTGCGTCATACTACCGAAACTAAAACAAAAATAACAACGAAAATGTGGCGTTCGGTCGATTACCTTTTCGCTATGGTACTGAAATAACAAAAAAATTAAAACAAAATGGCTAGGCGAATGTGGTGACACCACTTGGCCCAATCATGGCCCTGCGGCACCAACGGTCAACTTTGGTATATATAGTAATTAACTTAAACTAGTAGACAAGCTCACGCACTACGATGGAGACGCAACGGGAATTTAGCTGGTTTAGATTTGGTTCATCAATCATCATGATACTAGCACTCGCTATATAACTGAAGTAGAAAAACCAGAAAGTGAAGTCGAAACCTAGACTCCTACAGGATATTGTAGCTTCATGAGGGAGCCAATTGTGCTCTTGTTCAAACAACATGTATTGATAATAATACAATCGATACCGACCATCGATCTTAGTATTTAATATATCATTACAAATCGATACCGACCATCGATCTTAGTATTTAGTATATGTGGTAATGATATATGTGAATGAGTTATTACACACGTTATCATCTGAAACATATTATTTATATTAAAAAAAACCTTTAAAGACAACAAAAATTAAATTATATTTTGTTCATCCGTGGTCTTGAAGCATCACTTGCGTGTCGGGCCTTGGATCAACGAATCTTACCTAAAACTACAATATTTAAAGGAGCGTGTTAAAAGTGGTTCATTTTCAACGGTCATATTCGGTATATGTATGAATGTATAACAAGTGTACGTATATGTGTATTAAACTGTATTTTTCTATGCTTATTGTTATTACATTAATCATTGTTTAAAAAAATTAACTTACATATTTAGTTACAGCTTGTTAGAGTTTACAACCCTTTTTATCGCGGTTCGATCGAGGTATTTGAATTATCAGAAACAGTATGTATATATAGACAGCATCTAGAGATAGTAGTGAGTGAGAAGTGGTAGAGAGGTAATTCTTGTGAGTGTTTGGTTAGCTAGGGAATGTGGGCCATGCTAAGCCCGATAGGTCAGATCTTATACGGTCCTAAGCTCTGACATTAAACTGGATCCGGGCATACGCCATCACATGACATTATTTTTTTGTGATTGATACAACACCAATATTACATAGAGAATCACGAGAACTATGTAAGTGCTTGCATGTAACGTATAATAGGTGTATTAGACGATAGAAAAAGAAAAAAAAGACACTTTTTTATGTATCGAAATTGTTTCTTTTTCTTTTCACATTTTTTCCTACCCAACAACCGTTAACGATCATCACGTTTGTTCCACGTGATGGGCATTGGACAAAATGTTATTTTACATTTCTCTCTTTCTTCTTAATTTTCTTTTCAAATATTTAAAGTCGGATGACTCAAATCCGAATATCTTTTCTTATACAAACTCATATTATATCTGCTAAATTTCACTCACGCAATGTGTTATATAGGTTAACTAGAGATATGTAGTTAAAGCGTCACATCAACGTCATGTAGGCATGAATCCATTAACTAACCAACCTTTTTAATTTTTCCTTGAACGGCGGAAAATCTCGCGTGTAAACATACCCTCTCGATATTATGTCTAAGGTGTCCTCCCGTGAGAACCCCCCCCCCCCAATGTGTTGGAACCAGAAGGAGTCCGTAAACCCTTGCCCCTTTTCGGGTTCGAACCCGAATTAAAGCCCTGATTCGTCCCTTCACCCAGATGTCTTTCGAATTGGCCGAAGTGATAATCAAACATCTGTCTCCACATTGGTAGGACAGACCTCTTATTACTAGACCAACTTTTTTAACTATGCGTTTTGAGCCAATTAGAGATTAAATAAAAAAAGAAAAAAATGATTTATGCATTGTTGGTGGACTTCACTTGATTTGGCATTCCCCCTTCTTTTTTAACGCCCCCTCAACAAACATGTCCTGACGTTTAGATGTTTGGGGGCGTTATTGGGCTGATGTGGACAAGGTAATTCACGTTCCATGTGAGTTGACCACGTGTAGTCTCTCACAAATTTCTGCCATTTACTATATGTTGGAAAATACAAATCGTTTGCGATTTATTTTTTAAAAAAAATAAGAATTATCAACGCGTCTTTGATCTGTCACTATTCAGTCATTTTACAAAATTTTATAAGATTCAGTCATCAGAAAATGGCTTTGTTTGTTGATTTGATTGTCGGGTTTACATGACCTTTTTTAATGATTCAAAAGAAACAAAACAAACTAATATATTAAATCATGACAAAAATGAAAAATACGTTGATATTTTTCTAATATTAATTATTCATATAAAGTATTTTTTTTATCATCAAGTTCTTTTATTTTAAATTTATTAATATTTTTTTCTTGGCTTTTTAAAAGTTTATTCAGTATTTCTTATAAACTGATCATTATTGTAGATTTTCTTTTTCTATTTTTTATCACTTTTGTGTAGAATAGAGTACTGTATTTTTATTTGTATTAATCATTTTTTAAATGGTTTGAATTTGTATAAATTTGCTTAAATGTATTATTCCACGAGCGAATAGTCTCCGTCAACTGCTACCTCAAATTAAATAAAAAATTATAAAAACGATAAATAAAATAATATTATAAATATAGTTATTGCTAAAGCATATTAATTAAGGTACAAAGGCGCCTTTTTAAGAACCTAATCACTAGAAAATCACTAGAAAAATTAAAAAGAAAAGATTTGTTAAAATAATAAAAGTTTTATATATTTCAAGGTTGGGTAAATAGTTAAATGGGCCGTTAGAATAAGAGGCCTTAATTAGGCATTTTCAATAAGACAGGCAGCACACACTTTCGCGGCTAATATGAATACCTCAGTTATTGGGCTTATAGCATTGAAGCAACCAAGCAACTTGCTATTTTTGCCATCATTATGGCCCATAAGATAGCAAAGCTTAGTGTTGGGCCCAAATTGCATCACCTACTAGTAGAGGTGCACAGAGTATTTTAACAAACCGGAACCGGGTAGGAACCGGTTCCGGATATACTGGGTATTTGGCCAGGTTTTCCGGATTTTTTGGGTTTCGTGTAGGGTCGCGTCGGTCTTTGACTTGGTATTTCCAGTTCCGGTTCTGGCGGGTTCGGGTCGGTTCCGGCTCGGGGAGAAATCCTATACCAGCTAGTACCCGCGGGTCGGGTCCGGAACCAGGTATTTTGTGCACCTCTACTAACTAGAGGTGTAAAAAACCGGTTTGGGCTTGCCAACCTGATTTGCAACCAACCCACTTCTCCAAAAAACTGGTTTGTCTCAAACCACTAGACATGACCCAATCGGCCAGTTTGTATACCGGTTTGTAGTTTCATTCCCTGATGTCCCAAACTTGTTGCAACCCGATCCAAACCGGTCGGACAAGGGCTGAACATTCATGCCTCCAAACCAGTTTCAAGCCCAATTTGGTTTGGGCCAAACGACCCGTTTTCTCGAACCATTGACCAACCCGAATTGGTTTATAACCGATTTGTACACATCTACACCTAACGTCCTAAGTCCTAATCATTAAAATAGAAAGGTAGATAATGGTGCAATTAACAATAAGATGCAAAACTGTTTAATATTAGATCATCCATTACCCACTATACCACCAACAGCATGCTTGTTATCAATAATATTTAAAATATATTATTATACTGTATTATCAGGAATCATATTGCTGGCTTTTTCATAATTGGATTGCATTTTTTATTTAGCTTATTATTCTAATGGTTAAGTGTAACAAATGTTTATATGCATTTGTAATCAAGTAGCATATTAGAGTCTTATGTAGCACACCACTAACCAGAAGGAACCCGAAACCATAAAAATTTCGACATGAGGCTACCCGTTCGGTCATGGAGAAAGTAAGCAATCAGGCTCTCCTATACGTAGCACGTCTATCAGTTCCGACTGTGAGTTCTCAATTCGCCTGCCATTAAGTTATTGGTTGTTTCTGATTTGGCTGGTTAGAAACTTAGAATATATTCGTTTTAGTTGATGGTTGTTTTTGTTGATTGTGGTTAGTCTCAGGTGGTTGTGATAAACGCAAACTTGGGATGTGCGTGCTGTCGAGAAAGATTTCATAAGATTATGACCAGAATCAGAGGTGAGGAACTTGAAATTTTGTTGTTATTAGAAGGTATTTTGTAAGTGTAGTGGTGCTATGCCTGCCGTGTTTGTGTGATAGACGGATACAAATACGAAAATCATGTCCTAAACGTGAAGTTAAAGGAAACTGGGTATTCATAAGAGCAACCTTACCGATAATATGGTCTAGGGAGGGTAGGACAGGACAGGGCCAAACATTTCCTCTGTCCAAAAAGAGAAGCGTTTCTCCCACTTAGACCTCGATTCCAAAAACTTTAAAAGTGTCGTACCCGTTTACAAGGCCGGCTTTGAAGGAGGACTAGGTGGTCGATAGCCCCCGGCCCGATCTCCTCGGCAGGCTTGAATTTTTTTAATATTAATTTTTTTTGTGTATGTATTTTTTTTAAAAATAAATGTATTCTTAATGTTTAAACCCAATTACTCACCTTATTTAAAAATATAATTGTTTAAACCCAATAAAATATTTTTACCAAAGACCCAAATTTTTACCAATAAAAATATTTTTACCAATAAAAATAAATGTATTCTTAATGTTTAAGCCCAAATAAGCCCATTTAAAAATATAATTGTTTAAACCCAATAAAATATTTTTACCAAAGACCCAAATTTTTTCTCGCATTCGGCCCAAAAATTTTTAACGATTCTCGGGGACGGCCACAACCCGGCCTGTTTAACTAAGCATTTTTACAGTTTCAACTTGAAATTGACATGAACCCGTTTGGACTAAACCCAAACAAGTACATGTCATTTTTCGTATCATGTCATAAATTTTACACCTCAAATTTTAAGAAATCCTAAGAAAGTGTTGTTAGGAACGGATATGATCTAAAATCCTAGTTTTTTTTTTCTTGAATTGCAGGACTTAAAGAGTACACGGTGGATGTAAGAAATAACAAAGTGATCATGAGAGGGAAAATGGAAGTTTACGAGAGTTTGAAGATCAAATTGGAGAAAACTCGGTCGTTAAGGCGATTCTTGATCAGTTGGATTACCAAAAGTTTTGTTCGGTTTCGGTTTTGAATGCAATTGTCTTTGATATATTGTTTGAACCCATGTTGTAGATATTACTCAGTTTTTGTTGTAAAAAATTGGTTGGCAGTTTCATATTTCATGCAATTGAGTAATTAAGCCCATGCATTCATATTACCTGTTAAACAATTTGTACCCCTTTTCTGCCCGGTCTTCTGAGAAACCGACCCGGACCAACCCATGAATATCAGTTTCCGGTTCAGACCAATAATAGTTGTGTTACTGGCTGGTTCAGTCCAAACCCTAATAGTTGTGTTACTGGCTGGTTCAGTCCAAACCCTAAGAATACCGGGAACGAACCCATAAATTTGAATATTGAATGTTATATTTTAGTGGGAACGAAATCGACATTGCGGCCTCTACATCTTCATTAGAAACCTGTTATGACTGTGTTATGGGCGTCCTTGAGTGTCACCGAAGTCTTCCATGCCACCTCAAAAATGGTGTAGAGCTCTTTTAGCGCCACCAGAGTAACTGCGCCAAAGCCCCTTTCTTTCCAGCCTGCAACCCAATCAAGAAGGGCACTCGGGAGTGCCCAAGACAAAACTTTTACTTATTCAAATAACAATTAAGGTAAGCAGTGCTAGGAGTTACTCGCCAAAGCCCCTTTCTTTCCAGCCTGCAACCCAATCAAGAAGGGCACTCCAGACAAAACTTTTACTTATTCAAATAACAATTAAGGTAAGCAGTGCTAGGAGTTACTCGCCAAAGCCCCTTTCTTTCCAGCCTGCAACCCAATCAAGAAGGGCACTTGGGAGTGCCCAAGACAAAACTTTTACTTATTCAAATAACAATTAAGGTAAGCAGTGCTAGGATCCGTTTTGTAAGTTGGTATTTCCTACAAAAGATCACACTGATGACATATACAATACTTGAATTCTAAATGTAGATACTACATAGTTGGTTCTCGTCCTTCAGAGAGTACGAGTGTAATAGGAGTATCAGTCTCCATAACACTTTAGCCTAATCAAGAAACTATGACTTCTAATCAAGAAACTATGACTTAGAAACTAACTCGGTAAATCCATTACTAAGAAACTAACGGACGAGCTTAGTCTTAAGGAAGCATCATCTTTTCCTGTACACAATCGCTACCAAGCATCATCGTCTTAAGGATCTTTTACCTTTCACCTAGAAAGCTGTAATCGGTACCTGTATCCATTTTTCCAACATTACATTTAAACATTTACCAGTACTTTAACCAATAGAAAAAGTGATATAACTCTTTATCAAGGCAAACGTGCACTATTATTTTTATAGTAAAATTAACACAACCATTTGTTTTGTTACCGGTAATGTCAACTACTTAAACCATAAACTGATAAACAAACAAAAGTCAAAACCCCTAACCAAACCATACTCACTTAACTTCAACCTCCCACACATTCTTCCTCTCCTCAGCCTTCACCTTAGGCACCATAATCTTCAACACACCATTCTTCATCTCAGCTTTGATCTCACCCAACTTATACGCGTCCACCGGTAGATCAATTCTACTAGAATATCTACGCGCTGGTTCGGCTTCGTCCTCAGACTCCTCTGCCTCTGCTTTGATGATCAACGTGTTCTGCTCAACGGATATCTTCACATTCTCTTTGTCCAAACCGGGCATATCGAATCGCAAACTCAGACTCTCGTCGGTCTCCTTGGCGTCCCATCCTCTCCTTGCTCCTAATCCTAATCCTCCTTGAGATGCTGTCATGAATGGATTCTCCATGAATCGGTCCATAATGTTGAAGATTTGACTCAGGCTTCGAGTTGGAGAAATCGGATCAAACACGTCTGTGTATAAAATCAAAACTAAACTAATCAGCAGCTAATAATGATACGAAATTATCTCATTGCTAGCATATGTTAATCGTCGAATTAGAGATGCAAATAGAGATGCAAATGAGCCGAGCTGCTTGAGATCGGATTAGTAAGAATCGCGAAGCGGGCTGAGCCTTATTAAGCCCAAGCCACAAATAAAGTTAGTTTAATTAATAGAGGCAGAGTCTCAAATAAAGCTTTTTTGCTTATCGAACCGAGCTCGAGTCTTGTATGGGGGAGTATTGTTTAGGCTGGCTGAGCGGCCAAGCCTCAAATAAAGCTCTTATTGAAGATGAGCCTCAAATAGCGTTTGTTTAGTTATCGACCCTAAGCTTGAGGGTCGTATGAGAAGATCGTTTATGCTCATCAAGCCCAAGCCGAATAAAGCTTTATCAAGCTCAAGCTTGAGCCTTAACGAGCTAGAGCATGTTTGGGATTGAGTTTGAAAAAGGCTTATTGGCTTATCAGCTTCATTTTAAAAAAAAAAAAAAAAACAGGATTTAATGCTTTTGGAAAATTGCTTTCAACCCCTTAAAAATTCTAAAATAAGAAAGCTTTTTGTGATTGCCAAACCCATTTTAATTTATTGGTTTTTTGAAAAGCCCAAAAAGCCAAAGCATTTTTCAAACTCAATCCTAAACATGCTCCTAGTGTATTTTGAAGTTTTAACTCATTTAAACATCTATGTACTACTTTCATGCTCGAGTCGAACTTACTAGCTTGAGCCGTGCTTGTCATTGAACGTTTTTTTCTCAAAATATACAAAAAGAATTAAAATACATATTAGTTAATAGCTAATCAATATCCTGCTTGAAGCCAGGCCAAACTTAGGGTCGTTTAACGCTTTTTTCTCAAAATATAAAAAATCTTATCTTATCTTACAATACTAATAAAATTACAATACTAATAAAATGTAAAAGCTTAAGTGTCAAGCCTACATTTCTTCTAATTTCTAATCTCTCATCCCCTACCTTCTAGCTATCCATGGGTCACGGGTCAAAATCGGTCAAAATTATTTTATCAAGCAGGTTATAACATAGTGTGGATTTTATAACATAGTGTGGATTTCATACCTGAAGTTTGACGTGTAACTTTAGCACATTTTTTAAATTTCTTGCAAATCCACATCCGACGTTTCCAAAACCATGCTATAAAACCATGCTATTTTAGTAATTTTCGTTAACCCATTTATTTTTGCTTTAAGTCTAAATTATATTAATTGATAAGTATTCTGAGAATCACAATTGAAATAAAAGACTTTTTTTTATTTTTATCGCTTGATAAATCCCGTGTAATACATAGGTTCAAAAGCTAGTATTAAAATGTAAACAAATTAATTACTAATCAATATACGTCCCCAATCTGCACCAAATTTAGAGCTTGAAAAAACGACTCACAAGCTTTAGAAAAAGAGCTCGAAACGACGTGAGCGTGAGCTCAAGCCTAGTCAAGTTCAGGCTCAGCTCGGCTTTAAATTCACCGGATTTCAATATACTTAAAACCTAGATCTCACCTGAGAAGAAATCATTGTCACGTCGGCGAGAAACGGACGAATCCGGACGACGATTCTCATCAACACTCCGACTTCATAAGCAGAGACCTGAGCGGAGTTAGTATTGAAGCCGCGGTGAACGTACGGTGCAACAGAAACGGACCGTATTGGAACAGAAAGCTTATTGAAGAGGTTAGCAGCAGATGTTGTGCCTCTTTTGACAAGTAGTGAGGTAGCCATGGCTAAAATGGTTGATTGCTTGTTTATGAGAGTATTGAACACGTCAGTCACTCTGATTGTGATTGTTATTGTTATGTTACGTGGCAATATACAGGTAGGGTTGGTTTTATACGTGGAGAGAAAGTAATATGTTCTGGAGAGCGTAGAGATGTGAAGAAGGTTCAGGAACCTCATGTGAACAAGAAGCTTCCGGAAAAAGCATTATTATCTTCTTTTATAAATTAGATGTATTTTTTTTTTAAAGAACGGCGAGTTTTTTTTGGTTTGTTCTAGGTAATTGGATTCTTCAAATTATAGAGTTATGTTGCTTAATTATATCTAGACTATGTTGATTTAATTGGATTTACGTTAGTTTTAGAGTTTGGCTTGGCGGTTCTTTCAGAAAATAATACCGTCGGTTGCCATTTGATAGTCGTTGTGTCATCATAAAAGTAAAACTATCTGGGATAACACACGGTGGGACAAAAACCCGGGTAGGCTCGGATTCAAACTGACAACATTTGCACGTATAAGGCCTAGCCCAAATCTTTTATTACTAATATCCAACTAAAGTGACACAAGTGAGAATCAAACTTCGGTCTCCACTGGAAAACCAAAGTCTCTTACCACTAGGTCTAACTCAAACCCTTTATTGTCAATGTCCAACTAAAGTAACACAAGTAAGAATCAAACTTCGAAAAGGTTTCATAGTTTAATATTTAATGTATAAGGTTTATATTTAATAGTTATATATGTGATTTGCCTTTAAACAAAAAAAAAAGAAAGTAAGCAAACTTAAAAAGGAATATGGATTTTGAAAGAGAGAACTATTCAAATGAACCAGCATAACTAAATGAGACTAACGTAAAACCGTGCATTGCAACGGGAGCGTTATGACCCTTGATCATTGTCAGCACATTCTCTTCTTTTTTTGTGTTACCTAGGCTGGTGAATTCATTTTAGATTATATAGTGATAGCTTACGTTGTTGTACCTTGAGTGATAGAGTTGTATTGTCTTCTGATTGTACGTAGATGTATAATTTGTTTTAAATGAACTCTGTTATATTAATATGACCTTTGCTTAGGTTGTAGATACTCTAATGAAAAAAAGGACGTATTTATCAATATTTTCGATTAAAATAGTACTTAAATAAAGATGGTTTCTCTTTGCATTTGAAAATATATATTGCCTTGAATAGTTTAACCGTGTATTGTCATAAACCAAATCTTGGGAGCTAGACGTGTGAACTTTAGTTACTTTTGCTTATATCTTTTAAAGTGTTTCGTTGATAAAATTGTGGTACACCGAGTGTGTATTCATCACCCCACACTAGTCCGAGGATGGAGGCCACTCACTTGATAAATCAAATGTAAGACGAAACTATTAAATGTCAATCATATGTGAAACAAAAAGTTCTCTCTTGTTGGGGAAAAGACATCACGTGATGGTCGCTATGACGGATCCATGACAAGTGGAATCATAATGTATTCTACCCTTGACACTATAGGTGTGCGCTAGTGTCTTTATTTCAAGTTATTAATGCAGGTTGTACAATGGTGGCGGGAGCATTGATATGGGATGGAGTCTCATGGGTAGTGGAATATGTTGATTAGACACGTCACTAACCTAGGGTGAACGTTACATCGAAATTTGGCATTTGAATCTGATTGTTAGGAATTTTATTAGGAAAGTCATCGGAAAATGCACGCCGACCATAATTTTTACTCAAATAAGCAATCCAAAACAACCATTCATAGGAGGACAAATAAGCAAGAACGACTCCTTCACAATGCACGCCCCAATAATCGGGCTTCTTTACAACCCACGCATCCATGATCTGGCTCATTCACATCCCACATGCCCCACACCTATACTCCAACCCATTCATAGCCCATGCGCTGATAATCCGGATCATTCATAGCCACGTCGAATAAATATAAAAGTCAATGTCAATCCGCTTCTCACACCCGCACTCCAATATAATTCGGCTCCTTCACAACCCACACACCTAGTATCTGGCTCATTCACAGCCACAGCCCACACATAGATACTCTGGCTTATGAACATATTCATAGTTACTAAGTGGTCCAAGGTTGCCCTGCTTGTGGTGCGCACATATGATGTATATATGTGTGAACCCTCGGGTGGGCAAAAGTGAAATTGCACTAATTTTGACTTTATTTTACTAATCTCGTGAAAATAACGTTAAAAGTGACGGACGGTTAATCAGGCATCATGTAGTGGCGTTGATAGCCGAAAGACAAGGGTACATGCACCGATCAGCCGGTGTCCCGATGATTGAGTGCTATGTGCCTTATGTCCAAGGCTTGATGCAAAACTACTATCGAGCCGGGGGTCTCACCGAAAGCAGCCTCTCTATCCTTATAGGGTAGAGGTAAGGCTGTCTACATCTTACCCTCCTCAGACCCTACCATAGCTTTGCTATTGGTGGGATATACTGAGTACGATGACGATGATGATGATGATAAGTGGTCCAAGGTACCGATTGTATGTCCTTGTTGTTATTATTATTATTATTATTATTATTAAAAGAGGTTTCTTCTACACATTAAAACTCTGATTCTTTGAGGTTTCAATATAAGAATAATTTGAATAGTAAAAACAAGGTAACAAAGGAAAATCAGTCTTCCCTTCAATGAAATTGCCTCATCTGAAGTTTTATTTTAGTAAATGCTTGATTATTGAAATGTCTAAAACACCCTTCAAACAAGTAAGCTAGAAACTATAAGCTTCTCCTCTATTGACATAACAATAACACTACATGTTAAGGGAAAATAAAATTTTAACAAACTACATCAGTTATGACCATTTAAGAAAGGTTGAGAAATTTCAACTCAGTGACCGACCACGCTGACGAACGATTATTTCTTTATGATATACCCGAGAATCAAACCAATCAAGCCAACGATGATGACAAATACCAAAGATGCACCGCCTCCTTGGCTTTTGTTGCTTCCACGCCTCAAAAGATCCTAATCGGGGTAGCAAAAAATGCCAATTACGTCATCAAATACAAAAAAATAGAGGGCGGGTTGGGTGGGTTGGGTATCATTGTTAGCTTGACCCGAAACACTTTTTGCTCTAGTTTTATTTATTTTATAAATACTAGTTAGTATGCAATATATGATTATAACAATAATATTACATCTGTATCATATTATTTTTTATTAAATAAAAAGATTATGAGATTTTATGCATTTATAAGTACATTTAGTAACTTTGACCTGTTTCCATATACTTATACTTAGGGTATGCAACTATGCATGAAAGTCTAGGGCTGTTCACGAGCCAAACCGAGCGAAGGCTTGCTCGTTGCTTGGCTCGTTTACATTTGAACCGAACCAAACGGCTGAAATTCGAACCGAGCGAAAAACGAAACGAGCCAAAATCGAACCGAGCATTTTTCGATCGAACATCGAGCGATTTCGAGCATTTTTTATTTCTTTTTCACTTTAAAATTTTCAATAAGAAACAAGTTTGAAGACTGTAAATAATATATTTTGTAAACAAATTAGTAGTTTTTAGACAAACATATAATATGTTGTAAATTTTTAGGAGAAAGAAGTTTGAAGTGAGATATAATGAACATGTAAAAAACTTTTAATATTCTAAAAACTTGAATCGAGCTAATAAAACTATAAAATTGACTAAATTTGAAAAAATTTAAAAGGGTTTAAAAAATTGTATACTTATATTTTATGTGTTTTGCCTATATATTTATATATTTGCTCATATATAATTATATATAAAATAAATTAAAAATATTCGAGCCGAACCGAACCGAGCAGACCTTTGCTCGTTGCTTGGCTCGTTTACAAACCGAACCGAGCAGAGCGGCTTGTTTACAATCGAGCGAAAAAACGAGCGAGCATTTTCCGAGCAAATTACGAGCGAACGGCGAGCGAGTTCGAGCGTCGAACGGTTTTGACGGCCCTACATGAAACCAAAAAAAACCCGATCCATAACCGAAAAACCCAAATTAACTGAACCCAAACAAAAACCAATGGCTTAGTTTTTTTTTTTAGATTAAACCGAATTCTCGATTTGGTTTCGGTTTTGCATGTGTTTAAAACTGAAAATTTCAAACCAAACCGAATTTGTGGATTTTCATTTTGAATGTTAAGTAATGCAAGAATTTAATAAATAGTGTAACTAAATATTTTAGCCCAAATGTGTGATAATCAACGAATCATTAATTAATAAAACGATTTAGTCTCAAATTCATAATTTTCGGCCAAAAATATTTCTGCCCCAAATGGTAAGACCGAACCCAAACTGAACGGTTCAAAACCTCAAAAACCAAATTTTCGGTTTGAGTCCAAAACCAACCCAACCCATGTACAATATTTATATATTTTTTATTTCACATGTAACAAACCCGAATTTGACACAATAACGGGCCATAATAGCCACCTCTTGTTACAAGTGAAAAAAGGGTCTCACCAATTCTTGACGAATTCTGTTACTTTGTTCAATAGCATCATTCTTCTCATCAGTCAACTTTAAAATGAGAGATCTCACCTGTAAACGGGACCCACAAATCATGTCTTCGGTATACATGTGGAGCTTATAACATGAAAGCATAAAACAGCCAAAACATATAGATAGCAGCATCATAGGCTCATAGCAAACATACAAAAACTAATTAATTATGCATGCCTAGTTGCATTGTTGCACAATACGAAAAAAAATATTCTCTTTTATTTATATTAAGTACCACTCATCATCAGCCTTTTTGGACCACCATACCTGTCCTTTTATTAAATATAAATCACTATTCTCGCCGAAATTGATAATAACATAACATGACATACATACGTGTCGACTCACCTCTGAGGATTTGTCATGAGAATCCACATGCATTCTTGAACCCTGCAAGCATCAAGAGCGATAAAAATTTTGACGAACCGAAAAGACAAAAATAACCTCGGTTTCACGCTAATTTTATCTTACCCCTCAATCATTAGATGAAGTTGGAGAAACATACACAACTTTTAATTTACACTCTTCCACTACATTCCCTGAATCCTTAGTAAACTGTAACACAAAAACATACTTAAAACTAATCAATATTATTTAATCACTAGTCTTCAAAAATTGATGCATTATAATTACAGGCTTTGATATGCAAGTAAGTACTTATTAATATTATTATTATTATTACTTAGAATTGAACTGCTGACCAGTCAACTGTTACCATTTCAGGAGTGATGTCTTTTGTGGTTGCTCCATCCTTTGCAATTACACTCTGAAGGAGAAATTTGTCCCTGCATTGCATGTCAGGTGGGGCCTCCTTCTGAGCTTGCATTGTTACTGTAGTAACATAAATTTAACAAAATAATATATAACAATAACAACAACAACAACAACAACAACAATAATAATAATCATCATCATCATCTTAACGAACATGGATTTGTTGTTCATGTTTGTTCGTTAAAAGCATGAGCATGTTTGTGTTCGTTCGTTAACAGTATAAAGTATAAATGAGCGAAACGAACATAACCGAGCAACAATAAGTTAAATGTAACGTGAAAACCATTGTGTTGGAGCACGTTCGTGTTCGTTCGTTTAACCGAACAAACGACCAAACACGAACAACCAAACGAACAGGGATTTGTTGTTTGTGTTCATTCATTAAGAAAACTTGTGTTCATGTCCGTATTCGTTTATGTATGTTTGTCAACAGTATATACGAACGGTTCACGAACATAAATGAGCTCAGAAATGTTAAAAATAATGTGAAAAACAATCTGTTGTGCATAAAAAGTTATTAAAACTAAACTAAGCTGTAAAGTGCCAAAAAAATTTGAATGAATACATTAACAAATGGACTTAAATAAACATAAACTGAAAATATTAATGAACATAAACGAACAACGTTCACCAACATAAATAAACAACAAGAAATGCGCTCGTGTTCGTTCATTTAAATAAACAAACAAATTATTATCATGTTTTCCTCCAAACGGTCACAAACAATTAAGTGTAAACCTGTAACTTCGCATGTTGATCGAGGCAAAACAACTCCGGTGTTAGGCCGAACACAATACTTCTTCGGATTAGTTGTTTTCACCTAAACAATTTCCATCAAAATAACATAACATTATCATGCACACTATATTATACATAACATCAAAAAACCAAATTAAAATCTAACCTTGTAACCAACATGATTATCGGTGTTATTGGTTAACTTAAGAGATGAAGAGATCTGTTTGTTCAATTCAACTAATTCATCCAAACAAAAACAATTAATTAATATTTATATTAAAATAAAATAATATATTCAAATTAAGTGATGTGATCGGATGCTTACGAATGAATTTGAGGTCTAAAGGATCGACGGTGACGAGTTCTCCCGTGCTCATTTCTTCGATCGATGTTTTATTCGAATTTTAATAATTACTAATAAATATATAATAATAAAAGGTTGATTTTATTGGGAAAGAAAGAGGGTAGGTAGGTTGAGGTTTGTTGTGAAAGTGGTGTTTTTTAAGGAAGTGGAGTTAGAAACATCAACGGAGATGTCGATGTTGACGAGCTTGTTAGGCTGAGGGGTGTGGGGGGCGCGAGTGGGGGCGCGAGTGGGGGCTCCAGCCAATAATATTGTGACGTGTGGCAGAGAGAGAAACTGGATAAGATGGGTGTTGGAGCCCCCGTTGGAGCCCCTGGCCCTGGTGTGGAGGGGCGCGAGCAGGGGCTCTAGCGGAATTTTTTTTTATTTTTTTATAAATGTATTAAAAAAACGTATTATTAAAAAAACTCATAAATTATTTAAAAAAACACACATTAATTAAAAAAACACATTAATATCTAAAAAAAATTAAAGTACAAAATAAAAAAAACCTTATTCTTATTCTTCGGCTTGGTCTTCTTCGATCAACCAACATTTTCCTTTTTTTTTTCTTATAAAACAAAAAAACCAATACAATAATATATAATACAATAAAAAAATACAATAATACTAAAATACAAAATAAATTAAATAAAAAAACATATAAAAAAAATTAAGCTTCAAAGTACAAAGTCCAATTGGCAACTTTATTTTAATTTCTGTTTTAATAAAGCTTCAAAGATCAAGTGCTAAAAGTGAAAATACATTTAAATTATAATATGCTAATTAGCCATCTCCTTCATTCCCGTTTTCCGATTTTGGTTTCCGGCCGTCGGAATCCGACGCTGGCCAATGTTAATATTATCCAACGGCTCTATTCTTCATCCCAACGGCTCTTCACGCATTCCCAATACCCCTTTACGCCTCTGCCCTCCCGCTAGCGGCCTTGCGCCTGCTTTGAAAGCCGTGCTCGCGCCCCTCTCGCGACCCTCTCGCGCCTCGGTGGTGTGGTGCTCGCGCCCGGGGGCGCGAGCGGATGGGCTCTCGCGCCCCCGCTGAAGCCCCACACCCCTCAGCCTTAGGCTGAGGGGTTTGGGGGGGCTCTAACGGGGGCGCGAGTGGGGGCTCCAGCCAATAATATTGTGACGTGTGGCAGAGAGAGAAACTGGATAAGATGGGTGATGGAGCCCCCGCTGGAGCCCCTGGCCCTGGTGTGGAGGGGCTCCAGCAGGGGCTCCAGCGGATTTTTTTTTTATTTTTTTATAAATAAATTCAAAAAACGTATTATTAAAAAAACTCATAAATTATTAAAAAAAAAACACACATTAAAAAAAACACATTAATATCTAAAAATAAAAAAAAAATTAAAGTACTAAAAAAACATTATTCTTATTCTTCGGCTTGGTCTTCTTCGATCAACCTCTTTCGGATACGTTCCTTTTGCCTTTCCATCAGCATTTGATCGACCGGATTTAGATTACTGAAGTCTCTTGTAAGGAAGTCCAAATCTCTCATTCGACTTTTTTCCTTTTTGTCATTAGAGACCACCTCCATGGTTTTGTTGAATTTATTGAGGGATTCAACAAGATCGACAATGTTTACGGCTCCCCCCTCAGCCGGTTTTTTCCCCTTGGCGTCCCGTCCCAATGGCCGCCTCCTCGGCGATGAAGACGTTTCCTCCCCCGCAATGTTTAGGTCGAATCCAACGCGGCAATCCGACCCGGCAGAAGTGCTATACGCTCCAGACGAACTAGTTTTAGTCCGTTTCGGCCCTACTTCCGCATCATGGTCCGGCGCCACCAGCTCAACCCACTTGGAACACCTTTTCAACCTCTCCCACAACTTTACATCGTCCCACGTCTTCACCGTCCCATACCTCCGCAAACACTCCTGCTTCCACTCTTCGACAGTGAAATTGTAAACCGCCAAATCATCACTGCCACTTGGTCTCATACGACCGGCGTTCCTGTTGAAAAGATTAGTAAACAAGCCGACAAATTTTCTGATTTCGGACCACCGACCCGAAATCATATCGGCGTTTCGCTCTGTACTCCCAACGAGCGTATAGAACGTCTCCCTAACCTTTGTCCAAAAAACCTTGCTTTTTTGGTAGTCGGCTACAAAATGAATAATTAAATTAGATTTCCAGTTAACTTTTTTATTTAACTTTTTTATTAAAAATCATTTTTAAAAACGTTAAAACAATTACCGCAACGCCGATCCTCAGAAATGACTATCCAAGCCCGACACAAGGCTTCCTTCTCATCCGATGACCACGGAGTGGTTTTCCGTTTCATCCTCGGAGTCGAAGCCGGTCCCGGCCCGTCCGTTGCAAGTTATTTTTTTGGTGGACGCGTCTTCTTGCTCCCGTAGCATCACCGTGTGATTCTTGTGTCTCCGGAACAACAAAGTTAGGAGACGGTTGTATGTTGGATTGTTGAAAGCCGGATGTTTCTTGCGACCCCGAAAAAAACATCGATTGGTCTGGTGACGACCATAAATCGTCGTAACTATAACCTGAATCTAGGTTTGGGTACCAATTTCCAGACATGTTTTTAAAAAAAAGTTTGGAATATGGGTTGATTTTAGGTTTTTTTTTGAAGTTGTGGTAATTGTTTTATGTGATTTTGGGTGTGGTAAATGTTTTAGGTGATATTGGGTTTATATATAGGAAGAATAATTTTTTTTTATTAAATTAAAGAGCCCAACGGCTCATTTGTGTACTCCCAACGGCTATTTCACGTCTCCCAATGCTCCTTTACGCCAGCTTTGTCCCGCGACCCACCTTGCGCCTGCTTTGAATTCCGTGCTCGCGCCCCTCTCGCGCCCCGGTGGTGTGGTGCTCGCGCCTGGGGGCGCGAGAGCCCCTCAGCCTTATGGTTTGGGATTTGGTTTAAGAATGTGATGTTTGTGATTCGTGACGTCATGTGTTTGGTTTATGTTTTTAACTTTTTAGGAAAAAAAAATGATTCATGAAAAGAACGGTTTCCTTTGTTTAATAAGCCATCCAATGCCCAAAAGATAATTAGATGTGGGTAAATAACCAAGTTAACCAAACTGATCTGAAAATCGAATCGAAACTGAATCGGTTTGAAACTGATAGAAACCGTATGTTCACGACTGGTTTATAATTTTCTCCACCAAAACCGGTTCCAAACCAAAAACAATCGTAACCTAGTCAAGCCACGTAGACCATTTGAATAGCTTCTTTTACTTTTCTCGAATTGAAACATTCATTAAACACGACACACAAGCAAAACACGAGGACAAGACAACAGCAAACAAATTTCATTAAACATGGACCTATTTTTTTATCCAAAGATAACTCAACGACTTAATCTTTTTCAAATCACTGAAGGTGTTTTAAAGAAGCAAATAACCTCATTCCTAGCCTTCCAAATATATCACACACAAATTATCTTCATAGGTGCACAAGTCGGTTTAAAACTCAAAACCGATTTGTAACCGTTTATGTAGAAACCTAACTGAAACTAATTGAAGCATAGGTTCGGGACCGGTTTATAATTTTTTCCACCAAAACCCGGTTTCAAACCGGTTAACCAAACCGAAACCGGTCGTAACCTTGTCAAGAAATCGGTTGCAACCAGAACCAAAACTAATCATAAACCGGCTTTGACTTTTGTTGACCAAACCAAACCGGTTTCAACCCTAACTGGTTTTGAGTTTTAAACCGGCCTATGCACCTCTGAAGATAATTTGTGTTTGATATATTTTTAAGGCTAGAAATGATGTTATTTTCTTCTTTAAAACAACTTCAGTGATTAAAGTGATAGAAAAGATTAAGTTGTTGAGTTATCTTTGAATAAAAAATAGGTCCATGTATAATGAAAGTTGTTTGTTGTTGTCTTGACCCTGTGTCTTGCTAGTGTGCTGTGTTTAGTGAATGTTTCCATTCGAAAAAAGAAAAAGAAGTTATTCAAATGGTCTCTGTAGCTTGATCTAACTTGTAACTTTATAGTCTAGTTTAAAAAGTTAACCAAATAATACATTTTCAACTCACACTTTCAGGGGTCCAAGTTTCAAAGTTGTATATTTGGGAGCATCTAATTTATGGATGATATATTTTGAAAGGCTAGGAACAATTATTTTCGCCCTTAAAATACCTTCGGTGATTAAATTGATGGAAATATTTTGAAAGGCTAGGAACAATTATTTTCTCCCTTAAAATACCTTCGGTGATTAAATTGATGGAAAAGATCAAGTCGTTAAGGTATCTTTGGATACAAAATAGATCCATGTTTCATTTTTGTTATTGTTTTGGCCTCGTGTCTTGCTAGTGTTCCATATTTAATGAAAGTTGTCGTTCGAAAAATGAAAAGGAAGCTATTCAATTGGTCTCTGTGGCTTGATCTAACTCATACTTTTGGAGCCCATGTTTGGGGGGTCTAAGTTTCATATTTGTATATTTGGGAGCATTCATTTTTATTGTTCCATCTGTCTCATTCCTAAAATTCACATTCGGTTCTCTATCCTCATCTCATCTCTAAAGTTTTAGAGTAATTCTTCTATTTCTCTCGTCCATCCCAATCTGTATCGCAGTCACAAAAATTTGAGGATTGAAAAATAATAGATCTCTATATATCTTTTCACTATTCATCTCTCTAAAATTTAAAGATGCATTTTAGTTAATACCAATAGCACCGTGATTTGTAACTTAAGCATGAAAGAAAAAATAATAATTAAAATTAAAAGTTATAGAAAGAAGTGGAGAATGGGAGGTGGTATGTTTTTATAAAATGTGAGATATATTCAGAAAATGATATGATGTGAATTCTTTCGAGTCATGGTTTCATTCTATAACAAATTTGTACTTTTAACACCTTTGAAGTTTTTATATATAACTTGACTCTCATACCATCACCGCCTACATTCAGCACAGTTTCGTACGAGAAGAAAGTTCAATTGCCATAACTCGGCAGATACATTGGCAAGTATTGAATTGGTAATTGTTTCCTATTCTCGTGTATGTGCGTCATTGGCCGTTCAAAACTAGTGAAAAATGGGGTTGGATGGTGCTGGGCGGTTAATATAGTTGACTGCACAGTTAAAGCAAACAGGCTTATGGTTCTTGGGCCAGGTTTCCCATGACGGACAGTGCATGGTCATCACTAAGCTGACACCCACCAGCAGGTCACGCATACCCCACCCGCAGGCATCCAGGGATCACGAATTCACTATATTCTATCGCTCTTTACCCATCCCTAGTTTAACAATCATTTTAAAATCTCTAAAATGTTTTGTTGATTTGATATAAACGAAACAAGAACATATGCGGATAAGTTTCGTATATGTTATTTATTTGTTTTTATAATAGTTATAACAATAACTGGATGGAAATTGCGAAAACAATCAACATAACTACCAAACCCGATAAAGAATTGTTTAAATTCTTCAATTATTTTGTTTCTCTGTTAAGATGTGTTTAAAGCAATTAACCAAGCAAAATAATACTCAAAAATTACAAGAAAAACCCTCCTGTCAGTACCATCAACAGGCAACCCGCTGCAAAAAAGGTATAAACGTGTCTAGTTTAGTTTCTACAGTACCTTTTATGCGTACGCAAAAATGGTAGAAGAAACCTCAGAGATCTGCCTTATTTCATCGTATCATATTCTGTGTTCTTCTTGAGGTAATATCAGTTCTTGAAGATCATCAACTTCAACCTGTTTCATAATGTACAGTTTGTAAGCTGGCGGTTTTTATATGAAATTAACATGTAAAGGGTAAAAGTGTCCATTTCAACCCATTTTAAGCTTTGTTTTTATTTAGAATAAGCCGTATGGAAAATAAAAACATAAAGTTTATCTTCCAACGAGTCGGTCAAACAGGCAGAACAGATCAAACAGGTCCCAAAGTTGTATATATAATTCATAAAACCACCCAAACCATTTAATTTAGAAAATTGGATTATTTTTTAAATAATATAACTTTTGTAATTGAGATATACTGTTTCGGTTTCAACACGTTACCCATATAATATCACCCACTCAGTCTGACCCGCCCGTTTTCCCACCTCTTAGAAAGATGTTACCTCATATCTGTTGCCGTCATAAGTATACTTCACATATAATTTCTTGGTTTCACCAGGACAAGGATCACAAAATCCCATAATTCCAGATTTCTTTACACCTTCATGTAGCTACAATAAAAACAAAATATGATATTAAAAGCTCGTGTTTATGTCTAAACAAGATAAAAATCTTGACTTTCAAGGTCAAACATGTCGGTTCTCAATCTCATATTCAAATGTCAAGACCATGGAGACACATAAAAGCATATTGGTTTATAAAATTTCAAATAATCTAAATTGATGTACCTTAAGTTGACCAGAATCGCTGACTAGAAAGTTTAAGGGCAAAGTGACATCCAACATCTGTGAAGCTAATTCATCATTTTTCTCTTCTGGATTATTGATACCTTTAATCACTTTAGGGTTACCATAAACCGCTTCAACAATGACCAATCCATTAGTCTCTAACTGTTTATTACGTTTCCGATTGGCCACATTTTGCAGCAACTTCTGAGCTTTCTCTGCTGCTGCTTTTGATTCTTGAACCTACACATCATATGAGGGTTAATCGACTTTCTGGTCGAACATTTCATTTTATGGATATGAAATTAATTAAAGAATACCTGAGTACGAGTCTGTTCCATATTCTCAAGTGCCCGCTGTTTTTCGCGTCTACGGTAATAAGGTTTAAAAACAAGTGACTGCATGAATTAAAAAAGAATCATCCAATGTAATGCAAGTCAATGATTAACACAACATTATATTATATAAAATTACATACCTTGAGTGTAAAATAAAGTGAAGTTGGAAGAAGAAAAGCCCCTGCAGCAAATCCAAGATTTATATGCCTCGAAAGAAAAATCTGCACACAATAACTCATAAGCATGATATTTCACAAAATTAAATATTGGTAACATGTAGAAATAAAATTAATTTTGGTGTCAAAGTACTAAAACCGAAAATATAATTTTGGATCGGCTGTGTGGCAAAAACTGCACTTACAGGAACAACCAACTTTTGGGCGCCACGGTGTAATTCTAGCTTCCAGTATATACCCTACAGATAAAAAAGAGTATTAGATAAAATTAAAAAGAAGAAAAAAAATGAAATAATGATGTAGCAAGTACCTGAATCCCGATTGTATACAACATTTTGACAGTGCTAAAGTTTGATATTTTTCTTCCTCCCCCTATTTCGAGTTCAAGCGCGGTACTACAAGAATGACGAATTTTTTTTAATTTCTTAATAATAAGTAAATATAAACAAATATGATTACAACATGTAAAGTATACAAGTTCAAAAACATAAACAAAAAAAAACATGTACACTTTAAATAGATTGTTAAAATAACAAGTACAGTAAAAGGATTAATCAAAAAGTACCTTCCTATTTTTCCCGTGATACGCGCATGAGATTTAGAAGAGAACCGGCGTGTATAACGAGCAACAGCACCAATTGCACTTGTACCAATCTGTATATTTGGGGGTCATAGTTATTATAATAGTAACTCATCACCTATGAAAACTTCATTAATATTTAAAGAGAAAGTTCTTTGGCTATAAAAAAGAATTGTGAAGCATGGAGTCATGTTTTATATTCTTGCTTAAGCTTTAATTACCGTTTATAGCAACAAGAACTAATCACAAATAATTAAACCTAAAAAAATACCCTAATCTCTCCAGCAGCAGCCATATTTTGGTCTTTCTTTCGCCATCCAACAGCAATTGAGGATTCTGAGCCTAAAACCATCTCTATCTGGAAAACAGAAGAAAAGAATATAAAACTATAAAATATAAATTGCAATTTGAAACAGAAAACTTCTAAATAACAATCAAATTTTAAAACTTTGATGTAAAAAAATGTCATACCCTGTTTATAAACCTTCATTATCAAATTACATTTAGTTAAATCACATAATCATATTTATAACTCAGTCCAAACATCCAGTAAATGTTAATTGTGCATGAAACACAAAATGGTCTCTCTAATTCTTTTAAAAGCAAAATAATAAAATAATTAAAGCTTCTTACACTAGCATTTGATGTAGTGGAAAGTTGACGATTCCAAGAATTAGAAAGATTAATCGAACCATCTCTTAACGAGACCGCAAGCCCCATTGTTGCATTGGCATGCCGAGACAGCTGGCTGAAGCAACATACCAAGAAATTAAAATAAAAACAATTAACTCCGGGAAAAAAATCATGTTTTTAGAAATAACTACGCTTTTACCGAGATGTCTGCACGCCTATTAATCCCTGCAAACCTACAGAAGCCATGATTTCTATAGAGGATACAGAAGATAACTGATGCCTGAACACCGCATTAGCAGCTGCGTCACCGTCACTTCCTTTAACCGCAAGGGTTCCACCAAATGCAATAACATTGTTCTTTGATATCTGTGATTGAATCTCACTGTTCATAGACATTCTGCAGATCCAAGAATTGAGATTAAAAGCATTAAAAGACTTTAAAAGTCAAGCATGCATTCAACAAAATCAGAAACATTATTATAGGTCATACGCTCTCATTAAACCACGTCCAGCTAGAAAGCTCGGAACTGATAATTGTGCAAGAATAACACCAGTTGGTTGAAAATGCGCCGACTTTTTTTCTTCTTCTCGTTTGCGTTTTAATCTTTCAAGTTCTTCCTTAATTTCATCCACTTTATTTAACCTTGGACCGAGTTCTAAACCGGAGGTTAACCCTTCCATACCATATATATCATATATCTGTCTTTTATATTCATCAGTTAATATCTCATATGCTTCGCATATCCTCTGAAAATTCTCTGTAGCCACCTCCTTCATCTGAAAAATAATTAAAAGGGCAATGTTTATGCTTTATGGCATAATTGGTTTACAGATAATAGTAATCTATATTTAGTAAAAAAAGCATTTGCTTTACAAAAATCAAAATTTACATCAAACTAACAGATTCACATGATAAAGGCTGTAAACAAACTGAACATTCACCGGGAAGTTCGTTTATATTCGTTCGTTCAATAAATGATCAAAGCATGAACAAGAAATTTGTTCAATTAACTAACTGAACAAACACAAACCGAGACTATGCTCGTTCGATTCTGTGTTCGTTTACGTCCGTTTATGTTCATTAACGCTTGTTTGTTGATGCTTACTCATTAAAGATTTTTTTATATTTTTTAGTTATTAATTTCTTAGAAAAATAACATATGGATATGAATGTTTAAAAAAACACCAACATAAACTTGGTAGTCAGACCGAACCGTCGACACTGATCATTCTCGGTTACCCAAATCAAATCAAACATTGTTTGTGTTCATTTGTGTCCGTTCGTTTATCAAGTTCGTTTCGTTGTTCGTGAATCATTCACTTGTCCGATAAAAGCTTCACGAATGCTCATGAACAAGTCCTTGTTCTGTTCGGTCCGGTTCATTTACAGCCCTAGACGTACTATTCACTATTCGGTTTATACTATCACTCATTTTCGGTATCAGTATTCTCGGCAATCTCATCCCTACTACTAATTCCATTATATTATAAAATTATTCAACATTTGGTAACAATGCAGCATTTGCTTTACAAACATCAAAGCTATTCACCTAATCAACAAATCAAATGCAGCAGCCTATAATTACGAACATAACTTAATAATATTCAATAATAAGAATAAATAAGCATTGCCTGTTGATCCTGATACTTATCCGGATGATAAACTTGGGCCCACTGCCGATACGCTTTGCGTATCTCTTCATCCGAAGCTTCAGGCGACACGTGAAGTAACGCATACAGCTCTCTATTCGAGCCTCCATCTTCCGCTTGCGTCATCACTTCAAATTAGTACCAAATCCTAGGGTTTATATAAACTACTCAGAATCAAATAGGTACTGATTGATTATATGAACAGTGAGGAGGTGGTGGTGGTGGTGGTTAATTGTGGATTGGTTTAATTGATTGGAAGATGTGTGAGGGTTTGTGTGTTGCTTGTTTGGGGGCTTTTAGGGGTTTGTGACGACTGATGATATTGTGAGTTTGTGACTTAGTGTGGGTCCCAAGAAATTCTTTTGTGAGGTGACACAAATAGGCCTTTGGTTTTCGGCTAATCATCTATTAATCGCTAGTTAATACTTGATAGGGGTGTGCATTAGAGATGTTCTTCAGGTTTGTTTAGTTTATAGGGTTTCGGGTTTTACGGGTTGGGTTACTTGGGTTTCGGAGTTTAAATTCTCGACCCGAAACCCAACCCAAATATCTCACGGGTTTTTCGGTTTGGGTTAATCAGGTTTCGAGCATCATAGAGAACAAACAAAAATTAAAAGGCTACAACACTAAAACGAAAGCTAACATGTTCTTTTCACTCGTAGCGTTAATAACCAATAACAAAACAAAAATAACTGTAAAACAATCTAAAAAAGAGTATAATTTTACAAAGTCTACCGATAATAAATGAAATTAGCATAATTGTCTTCTATATATCATAACTATGGTGTTCGATTATGGTTGTTTTTAGTCATATATCGAAAACATTAATAAACAATAAGTAGTCAATTCATAATAGGTGAAATGACAACAATCAATATAGGCTTGTTATTATTTGATTTTAAAACTAAAAGTTTATCCGGGTTTTTCAGCTAATCCAAAACCCGAAATTCGGACCCAAGAACCAGCCAAAATTACTTCGATTCGGGTTCGCATTTGTCTTTTCTCGTGTTTGGATTTTTCGGGTTGGGTTAGTTCGGGTTTGAGTACGGATTTTCTTGAGTTGGGTTCGGATAAGGTGACAAACCTGGTGTGCATGGGTCTATTTAAGACGATTTTGAGCCAAACCTATAACTATAAACCGATATGCCAGTTAATGGATATCCATAACCATAATCGATCCATTATTGGGGTTTTGGTTAATCGGTTTTGAAGATTATAATGAGTTGGTTTCAGTCGGATAACCATAACCAAAACAATGTATCTGCGACTAAAAGTTTGATACCAAATATTACAAAAAAAAAAAGCATTACATAGTCCAGCAAAATATATAATGCATATTACTAATATCAAATATATATATATATATATATATATTAAAAAGGACATCATATAATCCAATAAGGAAATTCAGGTTAATTCAATAACAAACATTGAACAAAAACCATCAAAATAAAAATTGTATATACTATATACCAACCATACGTTTGGTGGAATTTAGCCTTAAACGTATTGTTAGTTAAATAAACAGGGTCGGTTTGGTTATGACGGGTTTGGAATTATCTTTAATCAAAACCGACTCATATTTGGCAGTTTTTGAAAATTCACTAAACCGACCCATCAGTTATGTCAGTAATCGGTTCGGTTATGTCGGTTATGGTTCGGTTAAACGGTTATGGTAGTTAAAGTTGCTCACCACTAGTACTCGGTGCCCACCGGCGAGTCGTCGATCAATTACTATTTTGTCAAAATCAGTCAATAAAAAAATACATGGATCATAATCTATACTACTAAATAAATAAACCTTTCTTTATGCCACATGTCATCCATTTAACCCATCATCAGTCTCCCATTCCCGCCTCTCACCAATATCCATTTATAAACCCATTTCCTATAACAGGCCTGATTCAATCTGAACGTCTTCTTTCATACACACCCTAAATCATCCTCCAGCTTAATTACTTTGTCTCCGGTGTTGCAGCTGCACCCGCCACCGCCACCCTTTTTTTCTCACCGGATTTTACACTGGTCCGATTCATCTGTTAAATTATTCTTCAGCTACCTTCGTCTCCAATGTTGCAAGCCGCAACCGCCACCGCCACCCCCCTTTTTCTCACCTGATTCCACCACTGGTCTCGCCGACAACCCTTTTGGTACTCCAGTCTTTGGACCTCAGGCTGGTATGTTATAGTTCTTGCTTTCTCATATGATTCAGTGTTCGTTAATTATTTATATAAACCCTAAATCGATTTCAGAATGTATTTAGGCATGAATTGATTAATAAGCAGCATCTCACCATTGTTTATTCTTCGATTTCATAATGTATGAAATTATGTTCGATATGTGCCTTTTATCTTTATTTTTGTTTTGATATAAACTCTAAATCGTGTTCCTTATTCTTTTTAGGGTCGATTATTTATTTGTTGTTTTAACCAAATGTTCTTCAATTTTGTGAATTTCGATGATTATGTTTATTATTATTGCATAGATGTTATATCATTTTGATTAACAGGTGAAAACCGAGGAGCATCGACTAATACAAGAACAGCTCAACCAAAAGGTACAATTTTAAACGTCCATTGCAGATTTCTGTTGCCTTTTGATATTCTTTGTTTTCTGATGTATCAATATTTTTTATTTTTGCAAGATAATTGAATGTGAAGGACTAAAAGAAACCATTGCATCCTTAAAACAACTTCTTTCAGATGCAAATTGTGAACCTCAAACCGAGGAAGAGTTTGCAAAGCCCGAAGAAACAAAGGAACTTTTGCCTCAGCAAGCTCAGGTTTGTTAATCTTTTCATATGTCAGCACTTCTTTTAGAGGTTCCATCTTCTTTAAATTTTTAAAAATTAGTTAATATATATAAAAGGATTATTAAAATCATATATTATAATTAATAAACTACAAAAAATGAAAAACAAACTCAAATCTTTCTTCTTCTCGATCCAGCACTAGAAGATTCGTTACGTCTTATCATCATAATCCATGCCTCGCCGATTGCTAAAGCGACTAAGGTATAGTTCTTAATTGCTCCGGCGTGTCCTCAAATAATCCATGCCTCGCCGATTACTGTGTTAAAATATATAATTGAGTTGAAACGGACACAGTTTTATACTTTTACCTAATAAGGTCTTAAAGAGTACTAAATATGTCTATGTGTACCACTCTTTCAGTGCTTTGATGATGTAAACTCGCCTGACATATCTGGTGTCTGTGGACAAGTTCTTACTTCATTATCAGAGATGCATGGGTGTGAAGTAAGTCTATATATCTACTTAAATGTTACTTCTTCTAGCTTGCAATAATTTGCTTTCTCTGTGGTCCAAGATAGTAGAGATTACTATACCAGAGCTTCAAAAGATGCGCATAGCACATATCGTTTCATATGGTAGTGAAGCCCTGTGCTCATTAATGCCTCGATTCCTAGAAAGGTATGTGTGTTTTGTTATGTATAATTACAAACATGTTAATCACGACTTTATTGTAATCGTTTTGAGTTTAATGAGAAATATAATTTTTAATGTTACTATAGTAGTCTTAATTTACAAGTAAAACGATTTAAGAATTCTATAAACATTAAAAATGGACTTTTGGTGAATGACAGGTTGTTTGTTTTTCATGCAGGAACTTTCAGAAACTTGCATTGGATAGTCGTTTAAATTTGGCAGTTATTCAGTCATTCACAGGCTCAAACTATGTTGCTGCCCAACGTCTTAGGTAAAAAAAAATTCTTTATTATGATTTCTATAGCTAGAGAAATAATTATAATTTAATATGCTACAGATGGAGATTAATGTATTACCACATGGAAATCTTCAAGAAGGTGGACATTATTGTGACCCCTTCAACAGGGTATGATAAGCTCAGCAGCTACTATATGTATGTATGTATGTATGTATGTATATGTTGATTGTTTTCATGATCTAATTGCGTTATTGTCCAGCATGACTGCACCTAAGATTCACCCGAGTGCACTTGCTTGTGGTGAATCGGATCTGGAGGTTACAGGTGCATAGTTAACTTAAGAAAAGATTATCTGTTATTTATACAAACAAAATGGAATGTGAGTCTAATTATTATTATATGTGTGTGTTGTTCAGCTAGCCTAATGAAATATGGATTGACAGCAAATGTTCTTGGATTCCCGGCCATTTCTGTCCCTGTAAGTGTGTATGGAAATGATAAACGTAACCACTCCTCGTGTCTTATGTTGTTGTCTGCGTCTGACTAGGTTGGTTATGATAAGCAGGGACTTCCAATAGGGCTGCAACTAATAGGACGGCCTTGGTGTGAAGCAACGATTTTGCGTTTGGCTACTGTTGTAGAGGTAAAAGTTGACCTTTGTACTTTCAACTATATTAAGTAAAATCATTGTGGACTTGTCTAAATTTAAAGATAATCATATTAATTAAAGCTGAAAAATATATAATGTATTTGACCTTAAAAGTCAAAGAGAAGACTAAACATGAAGACCGTTGACTATTTGCATTTACGTTTGCAGCAACAATGGAATGAACCTAAGAGGAAAACTGTAATATATTTTGATGTTACAAATACAAAGGGTAAGTGAGAACAAGTTTAAGGCTGTTGATGAGTGCTCAAGGGTTACTTGATTCTAAGCCATGACTTTTGTTAACTTTCATGTTTTTTTTGACAATTTGCTTTAATTATGGAATTTTATTTTAAGTATATATTTACAAGTCCAATTTGCTTTAATATATATTATTTTAAGTATATATTATTTAGTTTTTAATATATTGTACTAGCTATTAATAGTAAGTTTTTATAAACAATGAATTTTCACATTGATTTAGATAAAATAATTAATTTCAAATTTCAAAAAAAGAAATTTTCATTTTATGTTTGGTTCTCAATGAAGATTAATAAAAGACAAGGCCGATTGCTTTAGATAATTTGTTTGTTTTTGAGACAACATGTTTTAACATATGGCCAGTTATGTGTTCCATTATATATAGTTGAAACAAAAATAAAGTGAAACTAATAATTTTAATATGGATGATGAAGTTACAAATATTGTATACAAAAAAATATTTAGAGATTTACGAATTTGTAATTTTTTATTTTCATACTGTGTATTGTGTAATTTATTCAATTATATATTATATTTTTTTATATGTTGAACATATTTTTTATATTTCACATTGTGTTATTATTTAAATAAATTTATTTATTTTAACCCGTGTTCTACACGGGTACCTAACCTATTATAATAATATAAGTAACTAAATATTACTTTTTGTCGTGACTATATACACTTTAACTTAACTTAAAACCACAGTCTTTTTCTTCTTCCTGTTATTCCTTATTAAAGCTAGTCAAAAATCTAAAAATTCACTTTTTTGTCACTTTCTTAATTTTTATGACCCGTTATTTTTTTCATAAGGTTGGAAATTCATTGTTATATTCATGTCTAATAAATTTTTTAGTTTTAGTTCGTGCCAAGTCATGTTACATAATCATTTATTTATCTTGTCCAGTAGAAAAAAATATATATATCATCAGCCAAAATAAAGAATAAATAGTATAGAAAAAATAATAATAAAAATAGTATAGAAATAAATTAAATACAACATAGGAAACAGAAGTATGTTTATCAATTAAATTTATACTATTTAATATGAAATAATAAATAACTAACAATACTCTTTCTGACATTTACTGTGCAAGGTACTTACCTTTTTCATATTTTTTAATATTAATCTTCATCTTCTTCTATAAACCTGCACTCACCTCCGGCTACTTTCACGCATCGGAAAATTTCCGGCGAGTCCAAATTCAATCATTTCTTTTCATCTTACATTCTCACTAGTTTTACAGGGGTCGGAGTCTGAAGAGGTAGGTCCCAGCAGAGCCCAGTTGGACCCGCAAGACTCACCTTGAAGAGGGACGTTTGCGCAAGGACCAACTGGTTCGGCAGGACCCACCATGCTCAGAGATGAAGACCTTACGCGCAGTACGCCAGCTGTTCACGCAGGGAAAGCCTCCCAATGGTGAAGTACCCCGCCTGTCCCCGCAGCTGCGGATACAAGCCATCAGGGAAGGCTACCCGCACTAATAGCAAGGCTACACGCACAAGGCACTAAATAATTCAGTGTCACCGGAAGGAATGAGCAAAGCGGGAATACTCCCGCCCAAATGAGCCAGTCCGTATGCTTCTGGAAAATCTTTTGTACTATACATGCCAAGGTATGGACAAAATAGACAAGATCTGACCAAAGCAGCCCATGAACCAATCACAGGGTGACAGCTCACCGACAAACAGTACGAGGAGCATGCTCTAGTACTGTTTGTCACTATTAGCCGCTGCCTACTCACCAACCCTTGTCGTGGCACGCACATAGCATGCAGTTGGTGGAAAAGGAATAGTACACAGCCGGCCTGGTCACTATCAGCCGCTGCCTACCCACCAACCAGCATGGCACGTGCGTAGCCCGTAGTTGGTAGAACAGGAATATTATACAGCTGGCTGTACCTGCTTGGAAACCTACCTTCGGCTATAAATACTCCAACACCTTGGAACGGTATGATCATCTGGTATTTTACCTTCACTAGCTATTTCTCTCAATATACACTTATATTCAGAGCAATCTAGTCTGATTCTCACGCCGGAGGGTGGTCACAAGGAGGAACCCCCCTTCTCAGTGACGAGCTCACGGTGTCTGTTTTGCAGGTCATCTGAAGAACATCCTTCTTTGCCGGACCTAACCCTCGTGGGAAACATTACTTAACCCCCAGATTATCCGTAATCTGCCCGGGGTCACTTAGTGTTTCTTCATTGGCGCCATCCGTGCATAAAAGCTAGAACTAATTCAGTTTTTTCAAAACTTCTGAAAAAATGGTTAACGTTACTCCGGTCCCAAGGCCAGTAAGTGACCAAGAAACCCCGGTAACCACAACCCCAGCTACTGGGGGGAACACCAGCGGTTACACAAATTTTACAAACACTACCTCGGTTACCCAAGCCGGGGGCAAGTGCAGTAAACAATATTTCACTGGGGTTCACTGATGCCCAGTTGGAGAAACAGACGAGGCTCCCTCGCCAAACACTCGATCAAGTTAAGGCGTGGGCCGAAGCACGTCAAAAGGAATTCCAAGCTGAGTTGGATGAACGCTTGCGTTCACTCCAACAGGCTGACGAGTTCGGGAGCACTCGACAACAGCTCAACATGAACAGTGAGTGCGAGTATTCGGACGATGGTCGGGAGGAATCCGACACTGACGCAAACCCTCGCCATAGGGCGAAAGGGAAGCGTAAAGAAACGGACTTCGAACCAAGAAGGAATTTCTTAGAAACCTTCAAACCAAGGAACGCGGGGGGAAACCCACGCGACTTCTTCAAAACCTTTATACCAACTGCTGCAAATGCGGGAACATCCAAGTTTTCAAGGGACATTGCGGAAGCAATTGCCCCAAAAAATGCCAAACAGATGTCCAACATCGGCACTTATGATGGTATATCCGACCCAGATGATCACTTGAATAGATTCATAGCGGGGGCAACCGTCAGTAACTAGACGGAACCCACATGGTGTTATATGTTCCAAATGACGCTGGTTGGAGCGGCCAGGGCGTGGTTTGATCGTTTACCGGTCCACCACATCTATGATTGGGCGGACTTTCAACACAAGTTCAGCCAACACTTCAGTCAACAGAGGAAATATACTGAAGAGCAGTGGACGATCCTCAACTGCGTGAGAGAGGAAGATGAATCTTTACTAGACTTCATCACTCGCTTCAACTCCAAAAAGCTGAGTCTGGGCAACATAAGTGAAGATCTTGTTCGCGCCGCTTTCATCCAGGGTGCCGAATACCCAGAGCTTATCCGCACGTTGACGGGTAAGGACGGCATGCCATCCACATGGGATGCCATCATGACGGCGGCCAAGCGCTTTGCCAAGATGGAGAAGCAACTGGGTAGGGACCTTCCCCAGAGTACACATCTCTACACGCAGAGGACCAGAGAAAACAATGTTCGGATCGCCCGGCAGAACAAAAAGAGGAAGCTAGGTATTTGGCAGTCAAGGGTAAACTTTGACACCTCATCCAGCTCTCGCCCTCTTGTTGGCGGAAGGGATAACACGCACCCTTCAAGCCGAAAACACCGGTGGACGCCACTCACCAAAAGCGTCACGGAGATATTTTCCACCGAAAAACTCCCATGGCCAAAAGCTCCAATGATCCGGCAACGACCTAATGCGGATCAGAGCAAATTCTGTGACTTCCACTGGACAAAGGGTCACAGTACAGAGGAGTGTACATCCTTGAAGGATATTGTCGAAACATTTGTCAAGGATGGAAGACTTGCACACCTGGTGGCATCAATCAAGAATGGAGGAAGGAATGATAACCGGTATAAAGGCAATGGACGAAAGCCCGTTGACATCAGCATCCACATGGTTCATGGCAACATCAGAGGAAGAAAAAGACGAACGACAGAACCATGCGAATGGAAGGAAGCTGAGGTGCGCTTCCCGCGAGTGCCAGGAGGACCCAGCAAGGAAGGCCCTATCGTCATCAAAAGCCAGCTGGGGCATTACATAACTTCCCGCACTCTTGCTGACAACGGCGCCTCGTCAACGGTTATGTACAGGCAGTTCTTCGACAAGCTAGACGACGAAGACAAAGAACGCCTGGAAACGGTTTACGCCTCAATGGAAGGGTTCGACGGCAGCACAAACACCCCCCTGGGTATCCTATCTTTCCCCGTCATTCTCACGGACGGGAAATACTCCCGCACAGAAGACGTGGACTTCGTCGTAATGAGGAAGCCACATCACACATACGACATTCTCTTCGGGAGAGACGAGATGGCAAGATTCAATGTCGTGGTATCTTCAGTCCACGGCATGATGGGATGGCCAACTGCTGAGGGTGTAGCGATGATCACCGGTATTCCCCAGGTATGCATCGCATCCGTCTCATCTAAACCCAAACCAAAGATGGCTAAACCAACCATTACCGAACCAGAAAAATGGGCCCTCAATGGCAAATACCCTGACCAGGCTGTTACAATTGGCCCAACAATCGCTGATCCTACGCGCACCTTACTCAAACGCTTACTACAGAGAAACACTGACATCTTCGCGTGGACACCAGCTGACATGACTGGTGTACCTCGAAGTAAAGCAGAGCATAAGCTCAAGTGTGACCCGGCTTTTACGCCAGTCATACAAAAGCGCAGAGTAATGGGGGCGGAACAGGCTAACGCGTGTAGAACCCAAGTCAAGGAACTCCTTGATGCGGGCATCGTACGCGTTAGTAGATATCAAACATGGGTTGCAAATCCCGTTATGGTATCGAAGGCTAACAAACAATGGCGCATGTGTATAGATTTCAAAGATTTAAACAAAGCATGCCCCAAAGATTGTTACCCGTTACCCGAAATTGACCTCAAAGTGGATTCATTAGCACCGTTTCGCCTTAAATGCTTCCTTGACGCATATAAGGGGTACCATCAAATCCACATGGCTGTAGATGATCAGGACAAAACCGCATTTCGGACGCCCGATGGCACATTTTGTTATCAAATGATGCCATTCGGACTTAAGAATGCAAGGTCCACATACCAACGCCTGATGGACAAAGAGTTTCACGCCCAAATTGGGAGAAACTTGGAAGTCTACATGGATGATTTGGTCATCAAAAGCCCTGAGCCAGAAGCGATGTTGAAAGACATCGAAGAAACTTTCAACACGCTCAGAAAGATAAACATGAAGCTCAACCCGAGCAAGTGTTCCTTTGGGATGGAAGAAGGGAAGTTCTTGGGAGTCATTGTTACTAAAGATGGCTTCAGAGCGAACCCTGAAAAGGTCGAAGCCATTATCAAAATGGAATCACCTACTACCATCAAGCAAGCTCAGACACTGAATGGACGCCTAGTCGCACTTAACCGCTTTTTGTCAAACCATGCGGATAGGTCGTTCCCATTCGTGTCAACATTGAGAAACTGTTTAAAGAAAACGCACTTCCGCTGGACACCAGAAGCGGAAGCAGCTTTTCAGGAAATTCGGTCACGCTTGATCGAACTCCCAACGCTCACAGCACCAGAAGCGGGGGAGGAATTAATCATATACCTTTCTGCCACAGATATAGCAACCGGGGCAGTCCTGCTAGTAGAGCGGAAAGGTATCCAGATGCCTATTTACTATGTTAGCCGTGTCCTAACAGACGTAGAAACCCGGTACTCTACCTTGGAAAAACTAGTCTTAGCACTTGTACAGGCTTCACGCAGACTAAGACGATATTTCCAAGGTCACCCAATCACCATTCTCAACAACTTCAAACTCGCAAACGTTCTAGGCAAACCCGAATTATCGGGACGTCTAGCCAAATGGGCAATTGAGTTGGGGGAATATGTGATAAAGTACAAGCCCCGACCAGCTATGAAAGGCCAGGTCCTGGCCGACTTTATTGCAGAAGTCCCCGCTTCGCGGGAGAAAGAGTGCCAGGAGGAGGCTCAACCCTCCCCAGCACAGGACATCAATGATGTCTGGCGACTCTACACTGATGGAGCAGCCAGCAACGAGGGTTCAGGCGTAGGGTTGAAATTAACCAACCCAGCAGGCCAAGAATACACTTACGCTATTCGACTGGATTTTCCAAGTACGAATAACGAAGCCGAGTATGAAGCATTATTGGCGGGGCTAAGAATTGCGCGTAAAATGGGAGTGAAAAACTTGGAAGCCCACGTGGATTCCATGTTAGTAGCCAACCAAATAAACGGAACGTACACGGCGGTGAACGACACAATGGCCCTGTACGTCGCACAAGTAAAAACCCTTATGCGCGATTTTAATGATTGTAAAGTCATACACGTCAATCGTAGCGAAAACAAATCTGCGGATGCGTTAAGCAAGCTTGCATCATTAGCCTTCACCCATTTGGGAAAGGACATCCGCATTGAACTCCTTGAAGCACCATCAGTCCCGCACAAGGAAATTTGTGTCATCCAAACCGGTACAGAAACGTGGATGACACCAATAATAAATTACCTTGCAGCGGGTATACTACCGGAGTCAAAAACACAGGCAAGAAAAATACGTTGTAAAGCATTAAACTATCAACTCATCGATGACATCCTTTACAGACGTAACTTTCTTGGCCCACTCTTAAGATGCGTGGACAACCAAGATGCTGACTACCTCCTAAGGGAAGTACACGAAGGCATATGTGGAGTACACGCAGGTCCACGCGCTGTTGTAGCTAAGCTAAACAACGCGGGATACTTTTGGCCGGGGATGCATACGGATGCGCTGGCATACATCAGAAAGTGTAGGTCTTGCCAGCTCTACGCACCCAACAAGCATCGCCCGAAGAATGAACTTGTTCCAGTCACCTCTTCATAGCCATTTCAGAAGTGGGCCATCGATGTGACAGGCCCATTTCCTACAGCAGCAGGAAACGTTCAGTTCCTAGTGGTAGCCATCGACTACTTCACCAAGTGGATATAAGCAAAACCCTTAGCCCAAACAACCGCAAAACATATTAAAAATTTTATTTGGGAATTTATTATTTGTCGTTTTGGACTTCCACAGACTTTGGTGAGTGATAACGGCACCAACTTTGCTGACAAGAAGCTACAAAAGTGGCTAGAAGAACTTCAAATCCCACACCTTTACCTCAGTGGCACACCCGCAAGGTAACGGTGAGGTGGAAAGAGCAAATAAAAGCATCGTCGAGGGCATAAAGAAAAGACTCCTGGAACACAGATCCGGCTGGGTAGACAAAGTTCCACACGTCCTTTGGGCAAACAGAACGTTGAAAAAGGCCAGTACGGGAGAAACCCCGTTCAGCCTCACTTATGGCACTGAATCCATGGCCCCAGTCGAAATTGGTTTGCCCTCACCAAGGGTCTTGATTCAGCCAGAAGACAATGATGCGGAAAGACGGTTAGACCTTATGCTAACCGAGGAACGCAGAGACTTAGCCGCAGCGCGTGAAGAAAACTACAAGCGACAAATGCAAAAGTACTACAACACGCGGGTAAAACTCTGCAACTTCAATGTAGGAGACTACATATTGCGTAACAACGAGGCTTCAAACCAAGAGCGCCCAGGAAAACTGACACCAGTCTGGGAAGGACCATACATTATCAAAGAAGTTTTGGGAAAAGGCGCATACCGGCTCGAAAGGCTCGATGGCACTCCTATCCCAAGAACATGGAACGGAGCTCAATTACGCAAATGTTACATGTAGATCAATTCCAAATTTGTAAAGAAAAGGCCTAGAGCCACTTTTAATGGAAATGATTCTCCTTTCACATTGTGTTGATAGCTTTACCTTTATACTTATGAACTTCCCACGCTGATATGCCGGTATTCACCGCATAAATATGGGAAGAAGTAAGTCGTTGCGTGTGGAAGGCGGCAAAACCCGCATAAACACATAAAACGGTAAAAATTTCTAAGGAAAACCTTCACGCAGGTCAGCTATAGGTGAAGTTTGGTCATCCCAATAAATGAAAGTGACGGTCCTACCCGCACAATCATGATAAAGGAAACTGAACATTGACCTATTGGCAACCGCGCGTCGAAAGGTTAACTTATTCAAAACACTTAGAAAATTTCAAAGGAAAAGATGAGGAAAACTTCCACGCAGGTCAGATATAGGTAAAGTTTAGCCATCCTACTAAGTGAAAGTGACGGTCTTATCCGCACAATCACGAAAGAGGAAGCAAAACTTTAACTTATTATCTGCCACGTTGAAAAGTTAACTTATCTAAGTACTCAAGAAATTGCTAAGTTAAAACAAAATATGCGCGAAATAAACAAGGCAAGGCATTAACAAATAATTTTTATTCCATCAACATTCAAACATTACAAGAATTGTTGGGTACATACCCGCATACAAGATTAGAAGTCTACAAACAAAAATCTACTCTAATGGTGGAAAGGGATCTAAAGTATCAAGCTTCAGGACCACTCCCACTTGGACCCGCACCATCAGTAGAGTGTGGCGGTTCAAGGAAAGCTTTGAGGATAGCTAGCCCATCATCAGCAGCTGCAATCTCGTTTACCTTCTCAACCACCGGATGCGGGAAGGCGGCGTACTGATTCACTGCTTGGTCATACGCAGCTTCAGTATCCACATTGTAAAGAGGGAAGTTGGAAGGCGGAATGCCTTGTTCAACAAACCCTAGACCAAGCAGGAAGCCAGCCTTTTCCCCATCCTCATGAGAAGCGTTGAGGGCTGCGCTCATCGCATCGTCATATGATGTGTTCGTGAACACCCGATGCACAACCTAAAAAACAGAAGTATATCAAAAACTCTTCAGTGTAAGGAAAAGCGTAAAGAAATTGTGAAACTGCGCATACCTGCGACAACGCTTCTCGAAGAAGCCATTCCTTGGTAACCAGAGCCTCCTGGAGGGCAGCTTGAGCTTCATTACGGGCGCGTTCGGCTTCGTTCTTTGTAAGGTTGGCAAGCAACACATCTTTGGCTGCAGCCTCTTCGACGCCCTTTAGCTTACGCTCAGTGTGGTCAAGCACCCCCCTCTGGTACAAGATCTCTTGGAGCTTCTTGGCATCTTCCATGGCCAAGGCATCATGAGCCTGCTGGAGCCTCTCTAATTTGGCTTTAAGTTCCTCATTCTCGATGCGTAGAGGCTCAGCAGCAGCTTCAGCCTTGGTGGCCCTCTCGGTTGCATTCCGTGTAGTTTCCTTAGCCAACCGAAGCTGTTCATTAACAGCTTGGGCGGCCTTGGAACGGGCTTCGAGACGAGCCTGAACGTCAACCTCAAGGGCCTTGAAGGCCTTCTCCTTTTCCGCAGCAACGGCGGCAAGCTTCGCATTCTCCTCCCGGATAGCCCGCGCCTGAGCCACTTCAAGGCTACGCGCCGTCTTTAACTTGTCATTTTCACGACAAAGTAGCTCGACGTGCGGCTGCATCCGGGCGAGGAGGATTCGGAGCTCGTTGGACAGCCTACCTTCCTGGTAGCTGGCCATGGCCTCCCCCAGCGCACCGCTTGGGGCGGCGTGACGCGCCCATTCGACGCAATCCTCAGCAGTCCGGAGGGTCGTTCCTCGGCGGATCTTCCACCGAGGAGCGTACACCTCGTTGGAATCACGAACTGCAATAAAACAAAAAACAGTTAAGAGATAAATGATGAAAGGGATATAGGCCAAAATAACCCTACGCACCTATAGGGTCGACAACTGGCCGATAGCCACCAAACCCATCACCTGAACCTAAGGGATATCCATCCAAAAGGTCAAGGAGACGGGAAGGAGGCAGGGATTGGCTAGACGCCCCAACCCCAAACGTACCTGAAGGACTGGACGTAGTCGCAGGCGCCGGAGGAGGCATGGTGGAGGCTGCCGCGGTGGAAACCAAAGGAGGTGAACTCACCGGAGGTGAACTCACAACCGTGGCCGTGGCTGCGGAAGAACCCGCAAGAGAAATCACCGCCGGCTCAGTGATGGATTCTGTGAAAATGGCACTGACAGCCGGCGGGGATAAGGTTACAGCTTGAACAGTTGGCTCAAGGGGATGAGCAACTGAATCAGTACTGCAAGCAGGCGTAGCCGCCTGGGTCATCGCCTCGGGTAGGTTGACCAAACCTACCTTCATGGGTCCAGAGCTGCTCCCTCCCGCTCCACTTTGGAATGCCGTAGCATCCACTCCTGCACGAAGACAAGATATATAAGTATAATAGCGGAAAGATATGAAGTTAAAGTTATGAACACTTACGGGTCTTTTTGAGCCTGAAGGTGCGAACAGGCGGGGACGAACCCCATGGAGCCGGCCTCTTCGTACCGGTTACCGTCGTCGTCCTGGGCTGCTCGGAGGTGACAGCCGTTTCAACCTCCGGAGCAGTGGTCTCAACACCACCTGGGTTCCCCGCCGCCTCTTCACTCTCGGTCTCTGACTCAGACCGGTTCACCTGGTCGGCGGTGGAGACTACCTTCGCCTTGCCCTTCCCGCCAGCAGCCTTCTTCTTCCGCGCAAGAAAAGGACCATCTGCGGATTCATCATCAGAAGATGACAAGATTAGAGGAATTCCGGCAGAGGTTTCAGCATTCAGAGGGCGAGGGTTAAATAGTCTTTTACCTGGTCGCGTGGCGCTCAGTATTTCGTGGCCTGGCGGGTAGGCCTCCACAAACCGATCCGCAGTCTGCGCAAGGATGGGCAACTCGTTCTCGTCAAGAGCGCGAGTACCCAACCGAGCGGGACCGTCAGCTTCTCGCGGATGCAGGAGGGACTGCAAGTCATTTCCCTCTGAAATAAAAAGAAAAACAGTTAGAAAAAACCTTAAATCAACAAAGAAGACGGAGCATACCGTAAGGGATAAAGTTCAAACCGTATTCAAGTACAATGGGAATCTGTGGTGCATCCGCCCCAGCATCCTTCCACACCCTGCTCATACCGAGCATCACCATCCCGGACTCCGGAAAGCGGTAAACTGGAGTCTGGATCCGGGAAATCTTGGAGAACCATTCCGCCTCCTGGTAGTTGGAGGCGTGAAGGCTGGGGAGAGCTCTCCCGTTCTTAAATGTCATCGCTATAGGGACGACACGGGCAGAGATGTAAATGAACTCCCGCTTCCAAGACCGAAGACTGCTCGGTAGCGCAGATCTTCAAACCCTTGATCCGGGTGACCAGGGTGTACCAGCCTTGGATGCACCTCCAGGAGTAGAAGGTCATCAGGCGGTCGACGTGGGGATCCACGCCAAGAATGAGGCACACCCACTCAAAATGGCGGATCTTGGTGATCGCCATTGGGTGTACCTCCGTCAGGTGCACACCGTGTCTATCCAGAACACGGTATACAAACTTCGTCAATGGGAACCTAAGATTCCCATAGACGAAGAAGGCGGCATATACCCCTATTTTTCCCTTGGGGGCATCGTACACCGTCTGGTGTGACTCCGGAAACTCAGGCTCGAACGGCTCGAGCATGAACTTCCGGACGATGTACCGGTAGAGCTCGATGGGAAGAGCACACTGGCATTCGCCAGCAGTGCTCTTATCGTCCTTATCGGACGTAGACGTCGGGTTCTCGACATACAAGTCAGACTCCTCGACGATAGCTTCTGGATCATGAGTAGACATGTTTTGGAAGTAAAGAACGATTTCAGAAAGAATATTCGCCGGAAATCGCTTAGAAGGAGAAGATAGAAGTGAAAGTGTGGGTTACAAAGGACCCTCCCCCTTTATATACTCATCGCAATGAATGCGATGAATTTAATGCGGAGGAGAGAGAAAAGAGGTGGTGCAATGAAACTATGACACGTGGAAAAAGCAAGCTGGCAACAGCTGTTGACGGGACGCGCGCCGTAAAATCCGCACCCACGCGCCCAAAAAATTGCGCCCACGCGCCTGAAAGTCTGGAATGACCATGTACTGTCACGTCGCCATAACTTCCTGCACGTCCTGAAACTGTCAGAAGAAACCGTCGGACGACGTTTCAACAGTTTGGACTGTTCTTATCCTTTCACCAACTTTTCGAATTTCAAAAAGATTCAAAACGATTCAAAAGTAAGCGGGACTATACCCCTTACCTTGGCAACCAAGTAACTATAAGACAGGTGCGAGTACAGTGTTAAGGCAAAACCCTTCGCATACTTAGCACCTGCAGGGAATTGAAGCCAAGAATACCTCGGCAACCAAGTAACTGTAAGACGGGTGCGGGTACAGTGTCAAGGCAAAACCCTTCACATACTTAGCACCCGCAGGGAATTGAAGCCAGGAATACCTTGGAAGTAAAGTAACTATAAGACGAGTGCGGGTACAGTGTCAAGGCGAAACCCTTCACATACCTAGCACTCCGCAGGGAATTGAAACCAAGAAGGATCTTCTGGGCCATGCTTGCGGAAACGGGAATAACATCCCCGCATAGCGGGAACGTCGAGAACTAGATTGTTTGAAGCTCCAAGATGGAATTGGTTGTTTTAACATAATTGATCACTATGTTCAAAACTACCAAAACCTCATGGAGAATCTACACAAGTGGAACTCAACGCTCCTGACTTGCGAGGAGGTTACACATCTACCCGCATCATACCCAAAGATCAAGCAGAAAAGTCGGGAATTTCTGCGTGACATTAGGGAAACCGCGGGAAGAATCCCCACGGACAACCTTAAAGCTAAATCCTTTTCAAAACCCCTTAAGTCCAAAGTTCACCTCATTAACAATTCATGAGAAGAACATTGGACTGGGGGGACTTGAAGAGGTAGGTCCCAGCAGAGCCCAGTTGGACCCGCAAGACTCACCTTGAAGAGGGACGTTTGCGCAAGGACCAACTGGTTCCGCAGGACCCACCATGCTCAGAGATGAAGACATTACGCGCAGTACGCCAGCTGTTCACGCAGGGAAAGCCTCCTAATGGTGAAGTACCCCGCCTGTCCCCGCAGCTGCGGATACAAGCCATCAGGGAAGGCTACCCGCACTAATAGCAAGGCTACACGCACAAGGCACTAAATAATTCAGTGTCACCTGAAGGAATGAGCAAGGCGGGAATACTCCCGCCCAAATGAGCCAGTCCGTATGCTTCTGGAAGATCTTTTGTACTATACCTGCCAAGGTATGGACAAAATAGACAAGATCTGACCAAAGGAGCCCATGAACCAATCACAGGGTGACAGCTCACCGACAAACAGTACGAGGAGCATGCTCTAGTACTGTTTGTCACTATTAGCCGCTGCCTACTCACCAACCCTTGTCGTGGCACGCACATAGCATGCAGTTGGTGGAAAAGGAATAGTACACAGCCGGTCTGGTCACTATCAGCCGCTGCCTACCCACCAACCAGCATGGCACGTGCGTAGCCCGTAGTTGGTAGAACAGGAATATTATACAGCTGGCTGTACCTGCTTGGAAACCTACCTTCGGCTATAAATACTCTAACACCTTGGAACGGTATGATCATCTGGAATTTTACCTTCACTAGCTATTTCTCTCAATATACACTTATATTCAGAGCAATCTAGTCTGATTCTCACGCCGGAGGGTGGTCACAAGGAGGAACCCCCCCCCCCCTTCTCAGTGACGAGCTCACGGTGTCTGTTTTGCAGGTCATCTGAAGAACATCCTTCTTTGCCGGACCTAACCCTCGTGGGAAACATTACTTAACCCCCAGATTATCCGTAATCTGCCCGGGGTCACTTAGTGTTTCTTCAGAGTCAAAACTTTACAAGGATCGGTCGGAATTTTAAAACATATATAATACTAAAAAAAAATTTCACAGGGGTCGGCCGACCCCTGCAACCAACATAGGTCCGCCCCTGCTTGTAAACAAATAGAGTGCTCATGAACTGTTCGACAGAAAGTTCGTTATGTTTGTTTATTTAATAAATGCACGGACATGAACATACGTTTATTCGTTAACTTAGTTTTTGACATTCGTTTATATATTTTTAAATTTTAATAAAATGTGTAAAGTAGTTATATTTGTATAAATATAAACATAAAAAGGCTTGTTTAAATTATATATTTACGTGGTTATTTTCTAATGAACAAAAGCTAACCATTGTGTTCATCCACTTGAATTTGTATTCGTGAAGGAATGTGGATGTTTTTTAGATGTATCATGATGATATATTTTTTATATAGAATCAGAGCCGTCGGTTTTTGGGCTGTGCATATCGTGCCACTGCAGGAGGCCCAAAAGCTCATAGGGACCCAAACTCCAAAGCACATATTATAAATTGATTTGATTATTCTTCTCCTGATACACACACAACACATACTCATATTTACATTTTATATCCTCTAATTTGTTGCTGTCTACTAATCTACACGTTCACCAAGTTTTGTCAGTTTACCTCCCCTTACTTTTCCATGTTCATTTAATTGCACCCTCGTTAAGTTATCAATAATTGGTTTTTCGATACAATTCACAAGACAATATGCATGTATTATATAACACAAAAGTTATTTGGTGCATTTAACAAGAAGTAAATTAACATACTGGCATGATTTTTCTCTACTGACTTTGAATTTCGGTTAAGCCTTTCATTTTTCTTAAATTAACGTATAATAAATTAATATGGAGTATTAATGTAGCATTAAGACGCGTATATACTGAAGGGTAACATTCTAAAAAGTTATTAAACCGGATACAAATACATTGAAAATCACGCTACTTTTTTTTTTGTTTATTTTATAACTGTCTTCGTATTACGGTTTTTTGATATATAATTGATGAGTTTATACTATAAGGAAAGGGCCCAAATTTTGTCTCGCACAAGGCCTCATTTTTTTTTATCATTTTCGAAGACGGGATAGAATCATGACAAATAAGTTTAAATCACTCATTTAGATGTGTTTTAGAAAGAGTTGTGATGTGTAGACTTGTTTGTTTGTGTTCATTAATTTTAACTTAAGTTTCCTTCGTTTGGTCAATTTTGTTCATTTGTGTCCGTTTATGTTTGTTCGACCATGTTTTTTACGTTGGTTTATGTTCATAATGTTTGTTTAGGTTTTAACCGAACGGACATGAACAATTTCATTTTTCTTAGTGAACAAACACTACAAAATAATTTGTCTGATTATATATTCGTGTTCAGTTAAAATTAAATGAACAACCTCAAAATTCTCTCAATTATGTTTATTCGATTCGTTTACAGATAGAAACTCACTATCTTTATTTCTTTATTTATCTGCAGTTGTTTTTTTTTAAGTAAAAATCAATGTCACCTTGCGCGAACTTCCCAAGTTCCCATCAGGCCATTTACTTAAACCTAAATTTGTTAACCACAGTTAAGCTTGTATATATATAATACAAATAAAGTCTATTAAAATGTTTATTATTTGAATTATATTATAACTTAATTTATTTCATTCAGTTTATATAGACAGAATTGCATATATTGTCTTTTATGCTCATACCAAATTGCATTTGTTGTCTTTTATCTTCAAAATTGATATGTTTTATCCTTTACGTTTATAAATCCAACAACGTTTGTCCTTTGGCCCTAAACCAGCTAGTTTTTCTCGTCAACTCTGATCATGTGCATTACGCATGAGGGCAAATTAGTTATTTTACCCACTTATTTACAAAAACATTTTGATAATTCAAATACTTATAAAAGATAGAATAAATCTCTCTCAAACTCTCTCTCCCTACATTTTAATAATTCAAATACATATATGGTGTGGGGCCACCATCCGTTAGATCATTTGCTATGGGCATGGTTGGGTGGGAGGGGGGGGGGGTTTACGGGGCGGCTTTAGGTTTGAACACATGCTTTTAACTTTTTAAGCTCAAAGTTAAAAAAACATGGTACAAGGATGTTAGTTATTGTGCGTGAACAGCCTTATGGTGACTTGAGTTCATTGAGCCTCATATCATGCTTTTAACCTTTTAAGCTCAAAGACATGGTACAAGGGTGTTTGTTATTGTGCATGAACACAAAGGCATATAAGTGCATAACTCAAATTGTAGGAAAAAAGCCAATGAACATTGCTACAAGGGGAACGACTTGTGTGATTTGTTCTCAGCTTAATGCCACATGGATGCATTAAAAGTATATATGAACTCGTTACCATGAATCACCCACGTTGATTAGTAGAAACACATAGACTTCGGGTATATTTTAAGTTTTTAACAATAAGCTATGACATGCCTGTTGTTTTATATAATATGATTTTGAAAACTCAAAAATCTTTTTTAATTATAGAATTTTGAAAAATTGAACATTTTGCTCAACACAAAATATGCATTGTATTGCCTCCACAAATTATAAAATTAAATGCAATGAATTAGATCTTGTATTGTAACACGTGTGTTAAATGATTTCTTGTCGGTTGTCTTGTCCCACTAACTTGCTCTATACGGCTCTAATTTAAAGGAGGGAAAATCCCTAAAATAGCCCATCTATAAAATAAGATTTCAACTTTATCTCATAAACTTAATATTTCTAAAAATGGCACTCTCTAACTCATCTTTGACTGTGTATTAGGAAATTTAACGCGTATTTGACGACATGTTAGCATAACACGTCGTCAAAGACGCGTTGGATTTCCTAACACATGGTTAAAGACGCCAACACGTCGTCAAAGACGCACTAGATTTACTAACACATGGTTAAAGATGAGTTAAAGCATTCTCATCCCATCCCCTATCTCCAAATAAAAAATTACTCTAAAACTTACTTTATTTTCTCTCTCCATTTCAATTAAATAATACTTTTTTATACCTTTTATCATTACCTTTTCTCTTTCCTTCACTCACAAACACTTTCAAAATATATTAAAAAATTATAGGGGATGAACATTAACTTTTCAAATATACAGAAAAATCACTACTTTTTCTAAAATATAAAAACCTTTCACTCACAACACCCTAAATCACTCTCTAAAATTATAAAAACACCCCTCGCATAATATGAGGGGTTGGATGAGAATGCTCTTAGGCCTCCAAACACGTAGTCAAAGATATATTAGCATCAAACGCGTAGTCGAAGATATGCTAACTTTTTTGTTTGTTTTTTTAATATTATATTTTTATAACTAGTTTTACTTATATTTATTTTTCTTTTATAACTTTTAATATATAAAATTTTATATTATTTCGAATACACCGACGAGAAATGTTTACTTTTATCTGCGGACCGACATAAAGTTTATTTAAAACCGAGCGGGGTCAAATTTTATTGAATATTTCGATATTGATTTGGCACGGCTCGAGTTTGAGTTAGTTTATGTCGGTCAGTAGGTAAAAGTAAGCATGTCTCGTCGGTATATTCGAAATAATATAAAGCTTTTATATATTAAAAGTTATAAAAGAAAAACAAATACAAGTTAAACTAGTTATAAAAATATAATATTAAAAAAACAAACAAAAAAGCCAACATATCTTCGACTACGATTTTGATGCTAACATATATTTGACTACGTGTTTGGAGGCCTAACTCATTTTTAACCATGTGTTAGGAAATCTAACGCGTCTTTGAAGACGCGTTAGCGTCTTTAACCATGTGTTAGGAAATCCAACGCGTCTTTGACGACGTGTTATGCTAACATGTCGTCAAAGACGCTTAGATTTCCTAATACATAGTCAAAGATGAGTTAGAGATGACCATTTTTGAAAATATTAAGTTTATGGGACAAAGTTAGAATCTCATTTTGTAAATAGACTATTTTGAAGATTTTCCCCTAATTTAACCACCATGCATGCAATACAATGTCAATATCAGACATGACATCTCTGCGTCTTACATACTCGACATTATTAATAAGAACGTTAAAGAACTAAAGCAAGTTTCAAATTCATGTCTTAGACCATGTGTTGTGAAGAAGTTAGTTAAAACGACACATCCCTGTCACATAGGCAGTGAGCTTAAAGCCTTCAACTATCCAATTTTGTAACAAGGGTGTAATAGTTCGGTTAGTTATTTATAAAAGCTGAAATGAGGGGTGGATTCCATCTTTTTGAGCCTCTTGGGCGTTGCTCGGTTGGGGAGAGGAGAGGATGGGAACAGGAGCTTGAGTAGTGTTATGGTTTGAGGCATGGTTAAAGGCTGAGGTGGCAAATGGGTGTTTCACACGCATGTCATTTCTAGTTGTCCGCTTATTCTTTTTTTTTTATGAATAATATAAAAGACCAATAGAATTATGATAATCTACGAGATTATTTGGTTAAGTTTTTTTTTTTAAATTTACATGGATTTAGCGAATAAATATTCAGTTATAAACTTATGATCAATTGTCTAAAGAATTTGATACCAAACATACCGAACCTATAAGAAAAAATAATGGTTCTGCTACTGATTATGGTTACACTTTTTAGAAATAATACCTCTTTTAAAAGTATGAACTAATGAATTTCTAAAAGATACATCCTGGTTACTTTGAAGTTAACAAAGGAGGAAAAACAATTGGCTAAGAAAATTATTGCAACGACATGGATTATTTGGAGAGCAAAAAATGAAGCAAATTTCAATTGTAAAATACTCCTATAGCAGGTTTGGTGAGATGAATAAAAACAACCTTTGACCTATGGTTTCCAAGTTAGCCGGTTAGGCTAGGTGGTTTTCTCACTTATTTGTGGGTCTCTTAAAGATTGAATAAAGATGTTCGGGTACGTCAGGATCCATCAATCATTCAAATGGCTGTTATGAAAAAAAAAAAAAAAACTATTTATGGGCTTTTTAGAGAAACCATACCCCCTTTTAAAAGACTAGCTATCATTTTCTATCTATGGGTTTGGCTCCTAATGCGGCTAATAAAATATTAATTCGACAACAGTAGACAGCAGGCTCACTTTTGTGGTCTCAAAAGTCCCAAGTCCGAACATTAAACACGGCACAAGTTTTCAGCCCACATGATATCAAATCATGTTCCTTATTTATTTTCGAGGCCGTTAGCAAGACATCACCAGCGTCTTCTAGACACCACCTTCCTTTCTTATCATACAAACTAGGAAGTTGACGTTTAGAACCACTGTTTTATATCAGGAAAATTTACTACGTGTAGTTAGTTATATTAAGTCTTTATGAAGCGTACACAATATGTAGGAATATGGAACACTTTTAATATTAAAATTAATACAAAATAATAACGATACTCTCGTTATTAACATGAAAAGGTAAGTAGTACACATACCACAATATAAACTAAAATAAATATTGAAAGAATATAACAATTATTTTAAATGATTCCAACCAAGCTCTTCAAATGATAAAGTCTTCAGCCTATTCTTCAGCAACATCTTCTTGTAATTTCCTTGACAAGAACTTACAAAAAGATAGATTGTTCAACTTTTGCCACAACAGGGTCTTCTAGTAATTTCTTGGCTGCAACAATAAACAAACTAAATTTGACGGTTAAGGCTGAGGCACATGTTCAACATGTTTCCCTTAAAACAGATTTCGCGCCTCTACATAAGACAACGCGTCTGTCTCTCAGGGTACAACAGCCGAAGCAGTTGGTACTGCCGGAGATGTCCACACGCTCGAGGTTACATCGGGTAATTGTAGTGTTAGAACTTTTGGAAAAAATAGAATAAAAAAGGCAGAGGAATAAAGTTGATAAACTCATCTCTATGGATTCCCAACATATAATCTTCAAAGCTTTTTACCCATAACTCTTCATGCATGCATGTATTTTTTCTTGAATTTTCTACCTTGTAATTTTTCTAACTTTATCAAATGTGGCTCATAGGCTACCATATATACAAGAGTCATGGATGATGAAGAATCTCTCTTAATTAGAAATTAATTAGAGTCATAAACTCTAATAAAACTAATCAAGTTCATTAAGTAACTCTACTTAAGAGTTTCATCACATGAAAAGTCTAATAATAATAGTTTCATAAAATTAATTTCCATTTATTATATTATAATTTCCAACAATCCCCACATGAATGGAGATTAATCAAAACACACAGAATATCCAATATAACCTCGACTGTTGAGTATTGCAGGATAGGTAGGTGTTAGCTTTGAACCTTCCTTTGTAAAGTATACTTAGTCTCCTAGCGGTTAGTAGACGCGATGTCCTTGAACAAATCCCCTTTTGTGTAGACGACAATACACTTCACACAATACTCTCCCTAGCCGGGCGCATCCCCTCATTATCGTGTCCATTATGGTCCTGGAACACTAGCCTGGTTCTGTGAAAGCTCTAGAAATTGCGCCCCCCACAATTTCATTCGAAGCGACCCCACTTCTCTTTCACATAGGTGATTATCCTTAAATCATTAAAAGCATTAAGGTTATAATAATTTACATAAATCATTAACCATATATTATGCTTAGCCTCACAACATGTCACTGTTGTTATCGGAATGGACTAGGAAGTAATTAGACTCCCTTTATAATTTTGGAGGATATATATATATATATATTAGCTTATTTGTCAACTTATACATAACCCGTAGATATATAATTAGGTTGTACTATTGAACTCAGATCTTGGGATCTCCAGTCAACTAAGTTAGGTTTCCTTTATATACCATTTTTCATGGGCTTTAGTCTCATTCCACAACTTGATCTCTACTAAATCCTTAGGTTTTTGGATCCATAACATTATCTTTGACTAGTCACTGCAGATAACTTGCGTAGTTGAGATCAGTTGTCATGATGTGTTCTTAACTTATAAGTTAATTTTGCCTAGCGTCAACTTTTTAAGACAATAACCTCAGTGGCCACCTAAATCTGGTTATAATATTTGTCTTTATAAATACACTTATCATTAAGACAAACACATCTCCATTATGCAATACGACCTTTTTTTCCTCCACTTAGTCGTGTGTTTGCAATGTTAGATTGGATTATAATAATCCTCATTGCTAAACCTTTCAAGTTTAAATGCAAGACACCCCCACATTTAAGTGTTATTGGATAACCTCAATTATACACCCCAAAAGGGTTGTTTCTTAAATGACTTCCCCCACATTTCTTGCATTTAGATATATTTTGCTTAACGTTACTTATGACCACAAATCGACACTCATGATTTGAACAAGATAACATCTTTGTATCAGTGAGTTCATCGATGCTTACTCATGGAGCAACACATGCCCTAGTGTAAGCTTTCACCGCTAGCTAGCTTTTAAGATAAACTTGTCATAAGGTTGTTATCAAACCATCCCAAATTTAGAAGGATTACAAGTCACCATCTAGGACATACCTAGAAAGTTGAGGTCTTCTTACGATCTTCATAAGTTATATCGTTTCCTTATATTGAATGAAAATCCCTTTTTAAATTTGTCTATACACAAATTCATTTTTGTGTTGTGGATTTTTTGAATGTTTCGTGTTAATTAGTCTTCGTAAATCACCATAATTAACAAGTACTAGTCTAGCATGCTTTAGACTACAATACTTAGCATGTGAACAGAAGATGCATCATTCTGATTTTTCACAGCCATCACAATATCACTTTGAAACACTCAACCCTTAATTTAAACAAAATTATGAGACTTATTCACAATCCCCAAACCATAATATTTAGGAAAGTCTCACAAGTTATTGTATATAGAACACACATAATTTTTCATTCATTTAAGGAACATAACTCTTTTGCCTTTAATCTTCAAGGCTTCACCATTAACTTATATGGACTTTGAACATAAGTTTTAATCCAAATCATTTTGATGAATACATTTATCACCAACAAGATGAACGTTACTCTCATATACAATCACTATTATGTTAAGATAAAGTCAACTTGATTGACCCTCAAACTCTTGGAATTTACATTGCATAAAGTGATTTATACATTTCATTGTTCTCTGTTGAAACTATTTTTTAAGATACTCTCCCAAAATAAAAGACAAACTTTCACATAGTTCAAACAAAATAGATGGGAGTAGAAACATCTATATGTTTTTTGCTATTGTAAGCTTATTATAATAAATCTCTTAAGATTTATATAAATTCAATTACACTAATACATAATAAATCTCTTATGATTCACGCTCGGTGAATTTTCAAAGATGAATATCCAATGATATAATTATCTCATTAATGTATATTATGTTACAATTCACACTTAGTGAATCTCCAAGGAGTTAAATACATCATTATATTTTATTCACATTTACTGATTTCCCGGGAGGTAAATATCGCATTCTTCTGTATTTCATCTTAATACACTTACCACGTTATTCCATGACTATCTCATGATGTGGTTATACATTTGATTTGTCGTCTTAGACTTTAGTCAACGCAACTTATGAGTTGTTTCTTATGCAACATTCTTTTGCACTATTCATTTAAAATTATCCTTTAAATAAAATTCCATTAGAAAAAAAATCCTATAAAATAATTTTATAGGTTACAATAAATATTGTTGTATTTGGTTGTAAAACTGCATGTGTTATCCGAAGATATTGAACACAAAATAATAATAATACATCCCAAACTACAACATAAAGTGTAAAACACTTTATAAAAGTAATTCAAACGGATAAAAAGACGACATCTAGATAAAAAATCTCAAAGTGTTATTATCTTCAACACCTTCATTGTCCAATCGAAATCAACGCAATGATATCCTTTTAAGTCATGACTTGAGGTACTCCCTCAATAGTTCTCTATGAACTCATAAGGATAAGATCATTGTTTCATTTTGAAACTATATACTTAAACAATCAAAATTTGTCCAAAACAACAACAAGGTGTTAACTAAATGCATGTTGTAATAACAAAACTTATGTTCATAACAACACCAAGTTTTTATTTTTTTGTTTATTCTATAAAATAATTTGTTTCTCTCGGAAAGGTTAAAACCGTTGGTTTCACAAAAGAAATCGTATCTAACACACACATTAAGTTATTAAAATGTTTAGACAAGCACTGTTTAAAGTTATAAAATAACTCTTTCTAACACACTTATTATTAGAAAAATTAAACATTGAGACAATTTTTTTTTAAATTATTTTTTTTTCTATAGTATATCGTGAAACCTTTAGTTCATAAAACCTTAATAGTCCAAGAGTCACTTCATTACACATAGTTAAAGCCTTTATTAACACTAAGTTAAGTCTTCCATTAACTCTTAATTAAGGCTATGATTATTGGTGACTTAATGAGAGGAATCTTAATAGACATACATGAAAGTCTCATATGTACTATTTCACTATAACCAAACATGAAAGTCTATGTTTATATTTCACTAAAATGCATCCAATGAATGTCTCCATGCACTATTTTCTAACACACTCGTTAGAAATAAACGATTACATAAACCGTTATAAAACTTGTTGATTTATATAAAATCAACCAAATCTAACACGCTCATTAAGAAATAAATGATTACAAAAATCATTATAAGGCTTATAAGTTTACATAAAATAAACTACTTCTCACACTCGTTTTAAGAAACGAGACGTTTTGACAAAAATTTTAAACCATAATATTTATAACTTGTAAGAATATCTAACACACATGCTAGGAAATGAAGCACTTACAAAGCGTATTTCTTATAAAATAAATCCGGTCTAACATGCACATTCGAGAACTTAATTAATGTTCACAAAGAACATAGGTTTACACCAATAAACCCGGTCTAACACACAAGTTAGAAAAGTAATGATTGAAAAATCGTCTTAAATCGAACGATTGAATCATAAACCATTCGTCTTGTATCATGGTATAGGATTTAAGATTATACCACATCTCTTTAAATCCATACACAACAATTTGTACTACATACATATTTTCAAAACAAATACACAAGATTGTCGCAACAATCACAAAATAATTTTAATATTTTTCCGTGAACCCAATATCCTTAGTAAAAAGGTTTAAGATTGCCTTAACAATCTCATGGAAAATCTGTTTTAAAATTGTAGGAATATGGGACACTTTTAATATTAAAATTAATACAAATAATAACGATACTCTCGTTATTAACATGAAAAGGTAAGTAGTACACATACCACAATATAAACTAAAATAAATAGTGAAAGAATATAACAATTATGTTAAATGATTCCAACCAAGCTCTTCAAATGATAAAGTCTTCAGCCTATTCTTCAGCAACATCTTCTTGTAATTTCCTTGACAAGAACTTACAAAAAGATAGATTGTTCAGCTTTTGCCACAACAGGGTCTTCTAGTAGTCTCTTGACTGCAACAATAAACAAACTAAATTTGACGGTTGAGGCTGAGGCACATGTTCAACATGTTTCCCTTAAAACAGATTTCGCGCCTCTACATAAGACAACGCGTCTGTCTCTCAGGGTACAACAGCCGAAGCAGTTGGTACTGCCGGAGATGTCCACACGCTCGAGGTTACATCGGGTAATTGTAGTGTTAGAACTTTTGGAAAAAATAGAATAAAAAAGGTAGAGGAATAAAGTTGATAAACTCATCTCTATGGATTCCCAACATATAATCTTCAAAGCTTTTTACCCATAACTCTTCATGCATGCATGTATTTTTTCTTGAATTTTCTACCTTGTAATTTTTCTAACTTTATCAAATGTGGCTCATAGGCTACCATATATACAAGAGTCATGGATGATGAAGAATCTCTCTTAATTAGAAATTAATTAGAGTCATAAACTCTAATAAAACTAATCAAGTTCATTAAGTAACTCTACTTAAGAGTTTCACCACATGAAAAGTCTAATAATAGTTTCATAAAATTAATTTCCATTTATTATATTATAATTTCCAACACAATATGCATGCAATAAGCCAATAACCTATGGCTCAAACCATACCAACTATAAGGCAATTAATGAGGAATATATTAGAAAGTCTCACAATCCCATTCTGGTTCAATCATTAGCCAAAGTCTTGATGGCTTAATGGAAAATATAGAATAAATTAAATTACAACTTTATATAACTAAAAATTTACACAGATTCAAAAGGCAAGAAGTTAAACTCTTCCACCAACTTACCACTCAGATGCAGGAATACATCATCTTACATATGAACACCAACCACACATCAAATGCTAAAAACATAACTCCTTTAAAACTATCTGGTTGTACTTGTAAACATCTATAGTACCTTACATTTGTAAACTAAACCTTGCAAATTACAAATTAAAAAACTTCCACAACTAACAACTCTAGCTTTCAACAAAAAATCGGCAAAATTTCTTTAAAAAACATGTCATATTCTACAAAGGAAATACTCCAGAAGCATTACAAAGCATGCCATATCATTCAAAACATCAAGCTAACACAAAAGCGTTATACTAATGATGGCGATAGTAGATATATTCGAAATACAATCACAAATATAAATGAGGGTCGGATCACATACAAAAGCACATAACGAACAACTATACTATATTAAAACGTAATTTAACAATCCCAATCACAAATGCAGAAGGACAAACAAACATACTCATGGTAAAAAAAACCATACTAAAACCTGTTGGAATACCGTATGCCCGAGACACATAATTAGGTTAATGTGGCTAGTTGTGTTTGATCCAAGTCGGGTCATACCCAATAACGAGTTAGACACACACCAATTATGTATTTGTTGAGATATGATCTATAAAACAAATACAGAACACGACACATTCAGAAATCGGGTTTCTGAATAATTACTTGAAAGTGTTAAATAAATTAATTGGTTAATTTATTTATTCAAATAATTATTATTGGAATGATTATTTAAACATGTGTTCTTTTATAAAATGGTTTATAAAAGAAGGGGTGTTTATATATTTTATAAGGTATAAAATATATATATCATTTAAAACATGAGTCACATACACTCCATACACTTGGTCAAAGTTGGTAAAGAGTTGATGTAGGTTGAGTAAGACTTACTTGACCAAGACCTAACCAAGGATTTGATTGAGATATGATCTCATTTTTAAATAGCATCAACATACTTTCAAGTAAGAAGAAATATACAACACCTTTTCTCTCTTGCTTTTTGGTTCGGCCGAAGACAAGAAAAGAAGAGGTTCGGGTCTCGTTTTTCTCGTGTTCAAGCTCCCTAACATAGCTCGGTGTGTGTTGGAGGCTCGGGGTATCTTCCGTTTGAGGATCTTCCCTTTGAAAGTCTAGCATCAACATCATCATCTTCTTCAACCATCAACTACATCTCTTAAAGGTTTAAGAATGTAAGTTTTACAAGCTTTGATAGTTTAGTTTTTCCCGTATCATTTGATCCTTGCTTCGGGTTTCTAATAAATAGATTATTGGTAATCTTTTAACATGAATAAATTAGGTTGTTCATGTACACATTTCCTATAAACTTGTAATATATACATATATAAACACATGGATACATATGTTTAGTTTGTTTATATCACGCTTCCGCCTTAATTGTGACTTGTTAAATGGTTAACTAAATTTAAAATATCCATAGAAACCCAACAAATGGCATCAAGAGCCGGGATACGGGAAACTAAGCTTCGGGTTTTCGGTTTTATATTTTTCCCCTTGAAAGATTTTATACAAAAATTAACATGCATGATTTTTTGTATTTAATCTTGTTATAATTTTTGGCTTTGTTCAAAAAAAAATATATATATATATATATATAAAACCGAGTAAATGGGCCGAAGCCCAATTCGGGTGAAATTGGGCCGAAGCCCACTTGTTTTGGTTAATGGGCTAACCGAAAAAAAAAGGGGGAGAAAGTGAAATGGGCCGAAGCCCATTTTTGGTTAAATGGGCCGAAGCCCATGAGACTTTCTATTGGGCCGAAGCCCATGTGTTTTGCACATGTGGGCCGAAGCCCATAATCAAATTATTGGGTTTGTCTAGGCCCGATAAGGTCAAGGGGTTTTGGAACGGGTTCCTAAGACATAACGGGTTATGTTTGTTAAAACTAGACCGAGCCGTAGACCAAATGGATGTTTGTTGTGATTGTTATTAATTATTCAAAGTTTCGGTTTGTAATAATTAATTAGGGGCAGTTTTGTAATTATTTATTCATATGGGTATGTAATAAATAGTTTATTTGTAATATCTTTATTTTATAGAAAAAATGTATTAGGACATTTGTTTTGTAAATTTAAAGAAGATTGCAAAATTGGAAGTTTGGGCCTTATTGGGCCGGGTATGGTGATAATGGGTCTCACAAGCCCATTAAGGGGATTCAAGCCCAAAAGGACCTAAGCCCACCCATTAAGCCCAAATGGAAGCTTATGTAAGCTAAGGCCCAAGTTCAAGCCCAATGGATTACAACGGGGTTGAAGAAGATGCTTGACGCATTTGGATGCGGGATCAAGTGGGAGCTACAACATCCATGTGTCGTGTGTCCCTTAGGATCGGACCTAAGACACACACTTGTTTCGGCTAACAAGTGTGGTCTAACTTAGTGGCTCGTGTCTAGTATAATTGTGTATGCTTGTTAATTGATTGTTTGATTGTGTGGTTGTTAGATATTAGGATATCAACTTCGTCACATAGAATTAATTAACAAAGCATAAAACGGGTTCTAACAATTATCGGTAATCACGTGACACGTAGTTTAATAAAATGGATTTATTAACTAGCCGTCTCACGCCCATAATAAAATGGTTTTATTATAAATTAGAATTTTGAAAATGGTTTCAAAATAATCATGTTACTAAATGCATGTTAGAACATGATTTAAAGTTTTACAACTAGAATTATTAAAACTAAAAATCCCTTTTAAAATTAAGGATAACAAGTTAAACACCATCCTTTTGTATAACGCTTAACATATTAGTAAGCTCTTAGTGGGAAAAAGGTCACCTAACCGCGTAGAGTAAATTAATATGTTGAGGTAATATTAGCATATAAATGGGAAAAAGGTCACCTAACCGTTTGTATGTTGATATTACAAGTTGATACAAGTAGGACGACTTAAATTAGAACCATGTGAAGAGGGTCACCCAAGCATAGGGTCTAATAGGTGTTGATGGGATAAACATGCCGACACGAAATATGATTTCGAACCGGTCCCATAAACTCTAGAAGTTGCAAAAGGGTTTGCAATTGTTATGAATAACTACCTTGATAAACCGACAATGGGAAAAAGGTCACCTAACCGGAGTCGGGTTTATCGTTGGATTCTAGATTTTAATTATTAATTATATTTGGTATATATAAAAGGGTATTAATAATTAAAAAGGTAAAACACTAAAATGAACTTAATTAAAATTCTGCAGATGGCCGCACACGTCGACGACAACATAATCCCTAACGTCCAAAATGTATCTCTCCGATCTATTCTCGCTAAAGACCGTCTTAACCACAATAACTTTTCGGATTGGTTCCGAAATTTAAGGATTGTTCTAAAACAAGAAAAATTATATCATGTTTTGGAAACACCTATCCCCAACGAACCGGAAGAGGGAAGTGAGGTCGAATATATGAATTGGGTCCAACACACGGAAGATTCCATTCAAGTGTCATGCCTCATGTTGGCGACTATGGTTCCCGAAATCTAAAAGGATTTCGAAAACCATAATGCGTACGACATGATTACTCAACTTAAGGAAATGTTCCTTAAGCAATCAAGAGTTGAAAGGTTCGAAACGGTTCGAGCCTTGCATGCATGTAGAATGGATGATAATCAACCAGTTTCAACTTATGTACTTAAGATGAAAAGTTACATTGATCGCCTCGCCAAGCTCAATTGTCCCATCTCAAAAGAGTTAGCAACGGATTTGATCCTTAACTCCCTGTCGAAAAGGTTCGACACTTTCGTGTTAAATTATAACATGAATGGGTGGGACAAAAACATTGGAGAACTTCACTCAATGCTTAAAACAGCCGAGGCGAGCATGGGTAAAAGGGTTTTACCCGTGTTTGCGATCAATGAAGGTAAATCCAAGAATCGATCTCAACCCAATTCTAAGACTAAGGTAGCAAAAAGAAAGGGTCCTCCTGTGCATCTTAAGGGTAAGGGCAAATCACCGGTTATGGCAAAGAAACAAAAGGTTGTGGAACCGAGGGGTCATAAGGATGATCCTTGTTTTGGCTGTGGGGAGACCGGACATTGGAAACGCAATTGCCCGGTCTACCTAAAAGAGCTAAGAGACAAGAGGAATGCGGGGCATGCCTCGGGTAATGTCTTTATGATTAATATTGAGCTAAATCTTATTTCTTCTAACACATGGGTATTGGATACCGGATGTGGAACTCATATTTGCAATTGGTTGCAGGGGTTCAAAAGGAATGAAGACTTAAAGAAGGGCGAAGTGAGTCTTTTCATGGGCAACGGTGCAAGGGTGCACGTGGTCGCTAGAGGAGACTTCACTTTATCGCTTCCAAGTGGTTTGGAAGTTGTTTTGAGAAATGTTTTGTATGCTCCTAGTTTGACTAGGAACATAATTTCCGTGCACCTTCTTAGACAATGTAACTTTGACTTTAAATTTGTAAAATCAGAAATGCATGTATCATCTAATGGTATCTTTTATTTTAAAGCTGTACCAAACAACGGTATTTATGAATTGGTTCATGACAATACCTCAAATAGCTCATTATATCAAACTTCCACTAAAAGACTCAAAAAGGATTTGAGTGATTCCTACATTTGGCATTGTCGTCTTGGACACATAAACAAGAATCGTGTAAATACTCTCCAAAAGAACGGTCTTTTGAAAACAAATGAGTTAGGTTCGTTTGATGAGTGTGAATCTTGTATTCAAGGCAAGATGACCAAAGAACCTTTTAAAGGTACAAATGAGAGGGCTAAGGACTTGTTAGGTATCATACATACGGATGTATGCGGACCTCTCAAGCCCACTAGTAGGAATAGTGAAAGGTACTTCATTACCTTTACCGACGATTTTAGTCGATATGGGTATGTGTATCTAATGAAACACAAATATGAAGCCTTTGAAATGTTCAAGGAATTTCAAAATGAAGTACAAAATCAGCTCGACCGAACAATCAAGGTACTCCGCTCCGATAGAGGAGGCGAATACCTAAGTGATGCTTTTCAATGTCATCTTAGAGATTGTGGAATTATTTCACAATTCACTCCTCCTGTAACTCCTCAACATAACGGAGTATCCGAGAGGAGGAATAGAACACTGTTGGACATGGTTCGATCAATGATGGCACGAAGCTCACTACCGCCATCATTTTGGGGATATGCGCTACTTACAGCGGCTCGTATTTTGAATATGGCCCCGACCAAAAAGGTGGATCGAATACCCTATGAAGTGTGGCATGGAAAGGTTCCATCCTTTTCATATTTAAGGGTATGGGGATGCATAGTTTATGTTAAACGTGACACCCCAAATAAGCTTGAGGCTCGATCCATCAGGTGTATCTTCATAGGATACCCAAAGGATGATATAGGATATATATTCTATGATCCTAGTGAACAAAAAGTGTTTATTTCACGCAAAGGATACTTCTTAGAAACTAAGTTCCTTATGGAAGGACCTAGTGAAAAGATAGTGGAACTTGAAGAGGTTCAAGAATCACTGGATGATACACAGTTGGTCGATACTAGTTTTCAACACGAGGATGTTGAAGGTGATCAAATGGTTGATCATACACACGTTGCTCGCAGATCTAGTAGGATTAGTAGACCTCCCAAGAAATATGGATTTCTCGTGGATGATTGCTACTTGGTCGATTCGGATGAACCGATCTCCTACAAAGATGCTATGTCACAACCTGATTGTGACAAGTGGCTTGAAGCCATGAGCGCCGAGATGCAATCCATGCACGATAACCAAGTTTGGGAATTGGTTAATCGTCCACTTAACTCCAAAATGGTTGGATGTAAGTGGGTCTTCAAGAAGAAGACCGATATGCATGGAAATTTAGATACTTACAAAGCACGACTTGTAGCAAAAGGTTTCACGCAAACTCAAGGGATTGATTATGATGAAACCTTCTCACCGGTCGCGATGCTTAAGTCGATCAGGATATTATTTGCCATTGCAGCTCATTTTGATTATGAGATATGGCAAATGGATGTCAAGACCGCTTTTCTTAATGGATATCTTGAGGAAGATGTCCATATGGTTCAGCCTGAAGGTTTTGTCGATCCATCTAATCCTGATAAAGTATGTAAGTTAAGGAAATCAATCTACGGGTTGAAACAAGCATCACGGATGTGGAATCATCGTTTTAATGAAGAAATCAAAGCGTTTGGTTTCGTCCAAAACGGTGATGAGGCGTGTGTGTATAAATGGGCTAGTGGGAGTATAATCATGTTCCTTATTTTGTATGTCGATGATATACTTTTATTTGGAAATGATATACCAAGTATGGAAAACGTTAAAGCGTGGTTAAGTAGTCGTTTCTCAATTAAGGATCTTGGAGAAGCGACATATATCTTGGGAATAAAGGTCTATAGGGATAGACAAAGGAAATTGATCGGACTCAATCAAAGTGCGTACATTGATAAAATCCTGAAAAGGTTCAGGATGGAAAACTCTAAGAAAGGTTTGGTACCTATTCCTAGAGGAACCGTGTTAAGCTCATCCCAAAGTCCTAGCTCTAAGGAAGAGCAGGATAGGATGAAGCATGTTCCTTATGCTTCGGCAATAGGATCTATTATGTATGCAATGATGTGCACCAGACCGGACGTCTCGTATGCTTTAAGCATAACGAGTAGATACCAGCACAACCCAGGTGACAGTCATTGGATGGCTGTCAAGAATATATTAAAATACCTTAGAAGGACTAATGATATGTTTTTAATATATGGGTCTGGTGAGGAGGAACTCGTCGTAAAGGGTTACGTGGATGCGAGTTTCCAAACTGACCGAGATGATTCTCGGTCACAGTCGGGATATGTCTTCATTTTGAATGGAGGCGCTGTCTCTTGGAAGAGTTCGAAGCAGGATGTTGTCGCGTTATCCACTACAGAATCTGAGTACATCGCCGCTTCAATGGCAGCCCAAGAGGCTGCATGGATGAAAAAGTTCATCATGGATCTAGGGATTATCTCTACCATTCAGGAGCCCCTAGAGATATTCTGTGACAATGAGGGTGCTATTGCACAGATCAAGGAGCCTCGTGCTCATCAGAAAACGAGGCACATTGAGCGCAGATTCAACTACATAAGGGATGAAGTTGAAAAGAGAAAGATATGTATTCATAAAGTTCATACCGATCAAAATATTGCAGACCCACTCACGAAGCTCCTCGATAGGCCAAAGCATGAGGGTCATGTTTGTGCATTAGGACTTCGGTATTCTAGTGATTGGATTTAATCTGTATTTAGTGTTTGTATAAGAACGAATGTAATGGGTATCTCATGAAAATTAATTATGTTTTAATTATTCAATGAGTTATGTTCTATATTTGCATGTTTAATCCATGAATGACTTATGTTGTTCTAAACGTCCGTAGTCGATCATACTTGTGGGAACAAGTATGAAGTTAAGACTATTATGAACCCGGATTGGTTGATATTCATGTGATGAATATAGGGCATAGGTTTGCCACCAAGGTTCATAGATATTTGTGGGATACAAATATTGGACATGATCCGCTCTCAAGGATCACTGCATGGAGTTAGTGCAACTGATCATAAGTAATCCTTGAGTAAAGGCGAGTATCATTGTGTCCTTTGACCTGAGATGCATATTGGATCTGGTTTTTCCATCAAGTCTGATAACTTGACTCTCTTCTTTGTTATTTCGGTAACACGATGACGTGTAAGAAAGAGCTCAGATATCATATGAGATGTCAACGAGGATGTATGCAGTCAAGATGGGATTTGTTCCTCTTATGTGTTGAGAGTTTAGATGTCTAAGGCCTGTTAAGTTAAATCATTGAGAGAATGATCACTCTGTGTCTCTTCGATTTGACAGGACATCTAGTAACAAAGGGATGTAGTGATAAGACTTACCTATATCATATCAAGTATGGACTTGAAGGGGATGATGTTATTGAATGGCACTTAGTCAAACACACTAGGGGTGGTGACCTGTTGTTAGGCGGTATTCACCATTAGCATTAACTTCTTATGAGTCACGTGCAAGTGGGAGATTGTTGGAATACCGTATGCCCGAGACACATAATTAGGTTAATGTGGCTAGTTGTGTTTGATCCAAGTCGGGTCATACCCAATAACGAGTTAGACACACACCAATTATGTATTTGTTGAGATATGATCTATAAAACAAATACAGAACACGACACATTCAGAAATCGGGTTTCTGAATAATTACTTGAAAGTGTTAAATAAATTAATTGGTTAATTTATTTATTCAAATAATTATTATTGGAATGATTATTTAAACATGTGTTCTTTTATAAAATGGTTTATAAAAGAAGGGGTGTTTATATATTTTATAAGGTATAAAATATATATATCATTTAAAACATGAGTCACATACACTCCATACACTTGGTCAAAGTTGGTAAAGAGTTGATGTAGGTTGAGTAAGACTTACTTGACCAAGACCTAACCAAGGATTTGATTGAGATATGATCTCATTTTTAAATAGCATCAACATACTTTCAAGTAAGAAGAAATATACAACACCTTTTCTCTCTTGCTTTTTGGTTCGGCCGAAGACAAGAAAAGAAGAGGTTCGGGTCTCGTTTTTCTCGTGTTCAAGCTCCCTAACATAGCTCGGTGTGTGTTGGAGGCTCGGGGTATCTTCCGTTTGAGGATCTTCCCTTTGAAAGTCTAGCATCAACATCATCATCTTCTTCAACCATCAACTACATCTCTTAAAGGTTTAAGAATGTAAGTTTTACAAGCTTTGATAGTTTAGTTTTTCCCGTATCATTTGATCCTTGCTTCGGGTTTCTAATAAATAGATTATTGGTAATCTTTTAACATGAATAAATTAGGTTGTTCATGTACACATTTCCTATAAACTTGTAATATATACATATATAAACACATGGATACATATGTTTAGTTTGTTTATATCACGCTTCCGCCTTAATTGTGACTAGTTAAATGGTTAACTAAATTTAAAATATCCATAGAAACCCAACAAAAACAACCGACATTTCATCGAGCAACTGTCGTGCACCCAAAATAACACTATCTAAAGAGCTGATTTCAAAAAATAGACGTCAATTTCTATACTATGATACTTTCTAGGTTCTTGGTTCAATAGCATGCCTGAAACCTATAATCAATTAACATGTCTGTGTCCCAAATCCTTGCAAGTGAATGCACACAATTAATTAAGTAAAAGATAATTGAGTATTTATATCAGGAGGTTTACCCTCGCTAATTAAGTTACTTGGTTTTGACATAAGGAACACGCAAAGAAGCCATGGAGGCATAAATTGAAGCGTCAACAGTCGAAAGAGTAGAGATCAAAGGTGACATCGATTGGATTGGTGTTCAAAGCCTTCTGATCAATGAAAACAAAAAGGGGGGAATCAGAAATCCCTATTGATACACACAAAGGATCTGTGGTACTGTAGCAAAGGAAATTACGAGATGCCGTGGGAGAAACTAAGGAAATTTTGAAAATACCATAGCACTAAGTTTTCCTTTAATATAGTATATAATTGTATATGTAATACGATTCATATGGCACGACCAAATCAATTGGTCAAATCAAAGCTCACATACAAATCCTATAAGCTCAAATACAAGTCATATTATACCCAAACAAATCTTATAAAAACTTTACGAGTCATATAGTGTAGTCAACTAAATCAGTAAATTTGAATTCGTCAAATAAATCGTGTAACCTGCTATACGAATTGTATGCTTTGAACAAATCAATCAGTATCTTTCTCAATATGTATTGTTTTGAAGAAAATGTTGTCCAATCCGGTGATTTCTTCGCCACCCAACAAGTATGCATTTTTTGCTTATATCTAACTCTAATGTTGTTAACATCAGACTTAACAACGATTACGTGATAGTGACCCAAAGATCTAATAAAACCGTTGATGGTAGCGTGAACAAGATGTTTCTTAGATTTAATCGTGGTGGTGAATTAATAGAAGGGAGAAACGTTTCTTAGACGTTATAGTTCTACTACATTGGATTGGAATTCATGCTTGTTCATCTTAGTGATATATGTTGAATGTATCTAGTTACTTGTGTACGAATGTACGAACACGTAAATTAAAAGTTAGAAAATGAAATATTCCGACTAGTAATTTCTCAAATAATTTCATTGTCATGTGATATGTTGTCCCATATTCAACCATTAATTGGAGTGTTGCATCCATAGGAGCTTCAAGGAAGTTTCCTAAATCATTATCCACACTACTCATCTAGTCCTTTTGTGATTTTGTCATCATATTCACATTATATTTTCATGGTAATTTCACAAACAAGTTATAAATTATTATAGACAGGCTTGCAAATTCATGAAATGTTCAAGCATAAAATGATTTGTCAAAATTCATATCATTCACAAAAACTCTTATCTAATTTTCAAAACTTCATTAGCGTCAACTAAACATCATCATCATCCATACCCAGTAACAAATAGCGAAGCTATTAAAAAAACACTAAAGCGGTCCTTGGGAAAAAATAAGAATACACTTGGATATGTGTATAGTTCATAGCATAAAAATATTAAATGTTAAAAAAATTAAAGAAAATTACTCATATTAGCTAATTTTAATGGTTAAACATATATATTATATAGTTTCGTCACCCTAAAGAATTCTATCATAATTAATAAAATTTTAGTTTCATCACTCTAAAGAATTGCCAAAAGTAGAAAAATCTTGTATCATCACAATCCTAAAAAGTTTTAGTTTCTATTATAATACACCGGTATTAAATGTATTTGATATATGTGTACAATTATGTAATATGTATTACATATATGGTTGTAAAAATCGTGCCTAAGCATCGATTAATTGTTATTTGGTCAAACTCCGTTAAAATTAGAAAAAAGGTATGTACGTATATATGTGTGTGTTTTTTTTTTAAATCATATAAATTTCAATCAGAGTATCTCACTAACTTTTAAACCAAAAATACTCAAAAACCACTTACAAAGTAATATATTTCACCAAATATGTAACCCAAAATATCCTATTTTTTAAATATAATGTGGGCCTTGCTTATATATACCACTCAACCTCCACAAAATTCTTTACAACTTAAAATTCTCGTTTACAGAAACAACAATGCATTTTCTTCTACTTGCAAAGGTGAAACTCTTAGGGTTATCTAAGTTTCATAGAGTCACCACTTCACCACTTTTAGCAACCTTAATATGGCCATTCTTTTTGAAAGTTGTAATTAGTTTGAGGCCAATCCAAGACATTTTTAGATCCATGGGTCAGGATTCGAGGCTTTTCGTGTTTCAGTTAAGCCGAATCATCGGTTTAGAGGGCAACAATGAAGGAGGAGAAAGAAGAGTGAGTCGAGTTCGACGTCTTCTCCATGACCGATTGGCTAGTACCGGAAGATCATTAGCTTTTGTAGAAGATGAAGATAGCTTGCATACTGTATCAATGGTGGCTCTCTAAGGTTGTAATTAAAGTTATTGAAATTAATGCTAATGGTACTTCATTATATATGATGCCAAAACTTGTCTGTTAGCCACATCTAAATCATTACGCATTACACTTATGGTTGAGATCTGGTATACAAATGAAATTAACTTACTAAACATACTAAACATACAGATAACAGAGTAATTTTTATTATTATTACTCTATAGTTTTAAGAATAAGATTAAAAAACAAAGAGACATAAAATAAAGTAGAGTACAACTACTCTAGTGGTAGCATAATTATTCTATTTATTTGTATACTTAGTGTCACACCCAACCAAGGGCGGCAGAACATGTCGAGGTGTAACGATTGTCCATAAGCACATGACACTAATTAAAGTGACAGTATTTAATAAACTCATTTCATTTCACAACATCGAAAATGTCACATAACAATTATCCATAAAATAACCATAAACAAGATATCACAAAATATGGCAAATTTGATATTGTTCATTTTTATTAATATCCTAAGGTCTTTGATGTCGTTTTTTTCACAATCATAAATCAACCAAGATGCAAACCTGCAACATTTCATAAAATAAAGTTTGTCAACACAAAGGTCGGTGAGCAATTCATAAGTTTAATCATATTAGTCTATAATAAAGATAGCCACAAAACTTGCATACGAAACGATAAATAAAAGTGGTAATTTGGATAAATAGATATCGCTAAACACATTAGCGACACCTAGCTATAAGGGGATGCCAAATAGTCTAGGATTTTATAGTTCCACCAACCAAAAGCGATAAACACATAGGCATATAAGCATAGAACACCAAATCGAGCAATTATTTAGGTAAAGTATACAACTGCGTTTGTGGTTTAAGATTCAAATATAAAGCATTTTGTTGAATAAGTATGAAATGTCACCCCCAAAATAAAAGATGGAAAATGGGGTATGAAGTACTCACCTTCAAGTAGTAAACTTGAAAGATGATAATTTGGAGATTTGTCGGAACGACGAGTTTAACGCACAATGCCTAAAAAGAAAAGAAGTCTTGAATTTAGAAAGGTTGTCTTGAAGGTCTTTAAACAAAATAAATGTTGAGAAATGTAAATAATTAAAGTTCAAGGTTTAAAATGTGACTATTTAAGAATTTATAATAATAACCCTTTAAAAATGTAAGTTTGCTCGAAACCGGGTTAAAGTATCTAACCTTAATATTTACTCAATCTATGTTAAGTAATAAGATGGGTAAAATGCAAGAATGAAAATCCCTTTGGAATAAAGATACTAAAACGTATTTTTTTTATCGAGTGTTCGGGTTGTCGGTTCGGGTCTTGATAATTGGTCAAACCAAAAGTCAACTTTCCAAAATATCGAATGTTATGAGATAACTCAATAAAATTTAATAAGACTTAACCAAGTATGTAGTTCCATTGTTTTAGAACTAACAACGCACGTTAAGCGAGTGTTCGGTTTTGTCGGTCCAAACTTTGTTATAAGATCAAGTTGGATCCAACATTTCCAAGTACTTAAAAAAATATTTAAAAATCAATTTGTAACTATTTTTAAAGAAATATACAAGTCTTGATGGCTAAAAAAAACACACTTGTGTGTCTTAAGCGAGTAAGAATCGGTTTGGTTTCCACATGTCCGAACACTAAAGAACTTGTATAATAATGTACAAATAAAAAAAATACTTTAAGTTTTACAACCAAAAGTTAACAATAAAGTCTTTAAACAAAAGTTCGGTTTTCGGTTCGGATCGTGTTTCGGGTTAAGACCGAGGTAAGATTCTACAAACCCATAACCATAGAATTTGTAAAATTGATTTTAGAAACTTAGATCTAACAATAAGTATGTTTAAACAATTATTTAACAAAACTAGTAACAAAGTTCGGTTTACGGTTTAGAGCTATTTACGGTTAAACCGAAGCATAGACTCTTAAAAACCAATAACCATGGAACTTGTAAACATGATCAACAAACTAAAATAAACAAGATTAATATGTATGAACAAGTTATATAGATGTATATATATCAAGGACACGAAGTCCTCCATGAAGCCTTGCCTTATGAGGTCTGAAACCTCACCGACCGGAATCGGAGAAATAACTACCAAAGGTAAAAAAGGGGTGTATATTATATATATGTTGCACAATCATAAACAAGTATTAATAAGGCTACATAAACTAATTAAGATGAAAGACTAAAAACCTTCAAGAACACTTAAGAAGATAACCTTGAATCTTTGATGTTTGAGAGAGTTTTTTTTTTTTGAGTTGTAGCAAGGGAAAATGAAGAGGAAAGATGGTGTGTATATATAGGGTAATGATGGTGGTCAAATATGGGTGTGAGACACAAGAGTTTTCATGCAAAATGGATCAAGACAAAAACATAAAACAACAAAAAAAAATAATAAAACAAACAAATAAATAAATAAATAAATAAATAAAAATAAATGTAGGATGTTTTCAAGACCCAACAAGTGTGAAACAATATTGTAACATAAATCCATCATTTTGATTATAACATAAGCTTCGGTTTACAAATCGGGTCGGTTTACATAATAAACAAATACAAAAACGAATACAAATAAGACCCGAAATTGACGAATGTCACACTTAGCATGTTAAATCTACTTAATATTGATCTATATTTGATAGTAACACCTTTACTTACATCAAAATATATTGGATCCAAATATCTTGTATATAAACATAAAATAATAACATGATTCTACATTTATCCTCAAATAAAAAAATTTTCTTTTTTATTGCAGGATATATAGTTAAAGTCTGCTGTAGAATTAATTAAGTCGGTCTACATATGATGATGCACAATTTAAGAATTCATATGAATCATGAGCTAATTAAAAACGAGATATTGGGATTATTCTAAATTACATGTTTTGTATAATTTGTTTTTTTTCATGTAGCTTGTTGTTGATTAACAGACTTCTTTATTTTATTTTCTTAATTAATTTGTGTGAATCATACTTTAATTTTTAAATGTATCGCATATTTAAATAACTAGGATAGAGTCCGTGTGATACACGGGTTGTTAAAAAGTAAAATAAAAAAATAATATACATATTAACATAGCTTATGGATTAATTCATAAGATATAAATTAGTAAGAATAATTTGTATTTGTATTTTAAAGGTAATAAATGTAAGGTTGTGAATTTATACCAATTAAGAAAAAGAGAAGACTAACATCAATTAATTCTAGTTAAGTTGATAAGGCTATAAACATTTTAAAAGTAAGGATCAACAACATATTTTTCATTTTATCATTCATGAAGGAAAAATTGTAAAAATGAAAACTTATACACTTAGAGTCTATGTGAAGGGTCTAATTGACTGACAAGTGAAAAAATTATGTTGCTTTAATATATAGGTAGATCAGAGACAGCTGAATCTATTTCAAAACCTAAATGGATGAATTCAAAGTTGAGATGTTTTCAATTAAAATGAGTTTTTAAAGAGCAACCTTATAGCTTCATCTCAACTTTAAAAACTCATGGCTTTAATTTTCAATTAATTACCGGGTGAGCCAGCAACCTGTCAGTAATTTAAATGGTTGTTAAAAAAATGTTATAAATTTTTTTAAGAACTTTTTGATGCTTTATCGCAAATAATAATTCTGATTAAGTAAATCTTATATTTGCAGAAAATGAATGAAATTGTGCAACTTAAAATACTATATGTTCAGTATTATTTTTGTAATTTTCTTAGGATTAAATGTAATAAAAGTAATTTATACATAACAGTATTCAGATGTATAGACGTAAATATGTTTCAAAGAAAAGAAAATTTAGGTATAAGAAGTTGGTGTTGAACAACCTATAATAATCGAGCCACATACGTATATACCACCATACATATTTCAGACTACAGAGTTTTTACATAGGGAATATCTGGGACATAAGAGCATCTCCAATGCTATGTAGATGTTTGAAAAACAAACCCTTCTTCTCTCACTTACTCACCCATTAACTTTACTTAAACACTTAGGTGTTGTTTGTTTTTGCAGACATAAACTGTCTGCAAGCTGATTTCATCTGTTTTCATGTCTGCAACTGAAGATGTGGTCTGAAGATCTGCAAGCTGAAAATATAAGACTGTTTGTTTTTATAAGCTGATACTGTCTGCATAAACTGAAAATATGTAACTGTCAAACTTATCTCACAAGATAGAAGTCATTTATTCAAGTTACATAGAAAATATAATAATAAAACCAAGTTTAAAAACACAAATAGTGAAATAAACTCCATGAAATTGGTTTTGGTTGGTGGTGGACGGTGGTAGTTGACGGTGATGGCGTCCGACAGTGGGTGGTGGTGGTGATGAACGGTTGTGGTGGGTGGTGGACGGTGGTGGTGGCGGTGATGGATGGTGGTGGTGGTGGCGGACGATGAGTAGTGGTGGTGGATGCTGGTAGTGGCGGCGGACGGTGGGTAGTGGCGGTGGATGGTGGTGGACGGTGGCGGCGGGGGTGGTGGTGGCGGCGTACGGTGGGTGGTGGTGTGAAGACGTTGGTGGGAGCAGTGGATGAGAGGGTGGCTGCAAAGGGAGAAGGGTAATGTTTTTTTGTGAAGATGTTTTAAGCAAGATTTCCTTGCTTTTCTTTTAAGATGAAAGAAGATAACTTCAGATCTGTTTTAAGAAAAAAAACAAACAGTCTTCAAGGGTAATGTCTGCGCGCCTGCAGACATTAGCTCCCTTGAAGATGTTTGAAGAAAAAACAAACACCCCCTTATTCTCTCTCCTTTCTCCTCTCTTCTTCTTCAAAAAAATGTATTGAAATTCCAATACATCCACTCTCCCTCTCTCCTCCATATAGCCCCTCTCTCATCCACTTAGGCTCTCTCTTTCCTCTAACTAGGATTCAATATGGGTGACCAATCCCCCATTGAAGATGCCCTAACACCTCTATTTTAAGAACATAACACTTAGTGGTAGGAGCCTAGAAGGTTTGGATTTTTCAGCGAAAACCTAAGTTCGATCTCTACTTGTAATACATTGGGTAGATATTGGCAATGAAGGATTTGATCTAGGCCTTGTGAGGCTGCCATTTCAAATCCCGAGCCCACCCGGGTTTTAGCCCATCGTGTGTTACGCCAAATAATTCTTCTCTTGTGGTGGCACGACTGCCAAGTGGTAGTCAGCAGTATGGTTTCCTAGGTGAACGCCCAAGGCAAACTCTGAAGATAGTGTAACCCGGTTAAGACAACATAGTCTTGCTGGAGTGGGGCAACGGGACTCTCCAAATTGAAGAGTGCGGTGACCTAACACACAAGAAAGTCGTCGTTCAAAAAAAAAAGTTAAATCAAAGGTCGGTATAATCGGACTGCAATGGATTAGACCAGTCATATTCACGCATGTCCATTGTCATTCAGACCTAGATCACGCGTCCTTTTTAAAGATAGAAACACAATTGCAATTTGTTTATACGCTATTATAACTAGTTTAAAAGCGCTAATGTACATGTACATAAATGACCAATGCGTATACACACATTGTTGTAACTAGTTTAGACACACCATTGTAATCCAGAGAACATCAAACATCATCCTTTTGGCAAAATAAATAAATAAAATAACATATATTCGAATTAAAAAGATGATAAATCCTGATTTTTGAATTACATATATAAGTTACATGAATTATAATTTTAAAATTATAATCATGTACTTTGACTCCCCAACAATTAAGATTACATATTTGTTTTATTTTTTTATTTCACATTTATGATTGCTAAGTACATTTTTTTTGTTAGGTAATTGATTTAAAATTGTTAATATTATAATTTGTATCTAAAAAATAAATAAATGGTTATTGAAAAGGGACTTCAAAGTTGTTTGTATATGTGAAATATAATTACGCACTTCATATGTTCTTTCCGTGGTTAATCGTGATGCTTTAGCAATTTATGAATTTTTGATTTATATAATGTTTAGGTATAAATATATACTAGGATAATAACCCGTGTTACATACGGGTGAAAAACATATCAACAAGCAATATAAATATAAACTACGCATTCAGTCAACACAAATATTTTACATAAGTTTTTTACCCTCAGATGTTACAAAAGATGTTAAACTATATCTATAATATAAAAAGAAAATACTTTATAAATAAACAATGCAATAAATAAGAAATAATATAACATAAATGAACCATTAGACCTGAAAAAAAATACATATTAGTAAAAGATTTTGTAATATTAATTGAAAACTAAGTTTACAAATACATACAAGCTTTAAACGGTATCACATTAAGTTTTTGGAAATCACTTTGTAAACAGCTTTATTTATTTATTTTTAAATGTTCCTAATTGTTCTAAAGAACTTTTTTTTTCTTTTTTCTTTTAGAGTGTTTTTTATAAATAATTTTCAGAGATCTCTATATTTTTATAGCATTTTTCATGTCATTTCTTAATAAATAAATAAAAAAAACTTAAAGAACATTCGTTTTGATCACCATTCACCGACTCTTCTTATTTCCTCAAGAGTAAATTAAATAATTGACAAGATGGTTATTAATTGAAATAAATAGACTTAATCATGGAGTTAATTACATTAATTTGAATAAATAGATTTAAATGAAACAGAAACTTAAAAAGAAAGACATACATTTGACAAGGTGGATATTAATTGGAATAAATAAACTTAATCATGGAGTTAATTGTATTAATTTGAATAAATAGATTTAATTGTAGAATTAATTGAATTAAATTGGAATGCTGATTTTAATTTAATGGATTAAAATAATTGTGAATATGTGAAAATTATTGATATGGAAATGTGATTATATGGAATCCTATGTGAATAGGCTATAATAAGTACATGTTGAGAGAATCATCTTGCTTTAATATATTAGTAAGATGCTAAGCAGTTAATGCGGATAAATATCGGATATCGGTTAAGGACCGATATCTGAGATATCGGTTATTGCAGTGAGATATCGGTGGGATCGGTAATTTTAATATCATGTAAAATTCATATATATATATATATAGCAATTTAACACTAATAATTCAGTATAGTCTCCTACCATTAACAAATTAACCTTTTGCAAATTGCAAAACAATAACAATCATAGCAAGTAAGAATTGATTAAGACTTAAAACAGTAACGTTGAACACTAAAAGTTGATAATTAAGACTTAAAACACTGATATCGGGAATATCGGTGATATATCGGTCAAATATTAGTCCAATATCGGTCAATATCGTTGATATTATCGGTACCGATATTCTGAACTGATATTCTGATTTATATATCGGCAAGGGACCGATAACCGATATATCACTGATGTATCGGTGATATATCAACTGCATAGGTAAGATGTAGGCTATACGGATTTTTTTTTTCATTTATCCAGATACCAATAAAAACCTACACATAAAAAAATATAATAAAAAACTGTTATATATAGTTCCTCTTCACAATAACGTAGTTTTCTAACTATTTGATGTAATTAAGTTTGGTACTAGTATATATAAACAGTATTTTATGTAATTACTCGTCGATCTATTGTAATAGTTACAAAGAAATGATTGATCTAGTTTTTATAAAATAAATATTTATTGTTAAAGATAACTAAAATATATTTATAATATCTTATCAAGGATTTAATACTTACAAGCATAGGCTTTATTTATTTTGCTTGGGTTCGTTATATTTCCTTTTCTGTTACTTTTAGCCCATTGAATTTACCTTTTGGTTGAGATATTTATTATATGCTTTGATTTGGAAACGAATCGTACTTATTATTATTATTATTATTATTATTATTATTATTATGAGATGTCTTTCTTCAATGTTACTGGTCTACTAGTACCGTCTATTAGTTAAGCTTGTATATAGCAAATGCATTTTCACTCGATGTAAAATATATTTATATATATGTTTTGAAGCGTTTCGAAACCAAGACCAATAAAGAATTATTAGGCTTTTTTAATCCTAAAGTTGATTAAGCTAAGCAATAATCGTGCACTTTTTCAACTTATGATTGATGTTCATGTCAAGATTACATAATTAGAAGTTTATGTTAACAAACACCGGATAAACATAACACATAATATGACAAATCATAAAAGATACTTTGTCTTTCCAAACATGATTATAATTAATCAAGATCTCATTCATCATTCCTAGTTCAAAAGCTATTGACTAGCATAAACATATACGAATCCATGAATGTATGCTTAAATCATGAGTTTTTCAATATTATATAACCAAACACCCACAAGTCTGAATATCAGAACAAATACATGATCATGGGTGAAGGAATGGATTTATGACATGGTCACATTTGTTTATGAACGTGATCATTACATAAAGGCTAGTTTCTTTTCTTTTTTTTGTTCCATGCATAACATCCAAAGGCTTATAAATTACCTGTCAAACCTAGAAACTCACAAATAGTATAAACAAGTGTTTGATCTCATAAAAATTTCCAAGAAATGTGCATGATACCGGGGCAAAATGTGCAATAAATTTGTGTTATTTTGGGCACGAACTTGCTTTAAAGTATGATAGCATAAACTTAAATAATTTAAACTGTCCCATAAAACACACATACACACGCCTCAAATTGTGTTTGGATTAACTTATCATGAGTTTTAGTAACAAATAGCGATCGCCTTCTACAAGAACGAGTACAAGAAAGTCAAGTCATAGGCAAACAACCAACAGGCTAACTGCTAAGAGCTATCTCCCAACCTCTCCTTTATTGACAAAATGAAAGGATGCACCTTTAAAGGTGAAAAGAAGAAATCATGGTTAACTTTAAAAATAACTCAAATATGTGACATTCGTCAATTTCGGGTCTTGTTTGTATTCGTTTTTGTATTTGTTTATTATGTAAACCGACCCGATTTGTAAACCGAAGCTTATGTTATAATCAAAATGATGGATTTATGTTACAATATTGTTTCACACTTGTTGGGTCTTGAAAACATCCTATTTTTATTTTAATTTATTTATTATTTATTTATTTATTTTTTTGTTGTTTTGTGTTTTTGTCTTTATCCATTTTGCATGAAAACTCTTGTGTCTCACACCCATATTTGACCACCAACATTACCCTATATATACACCACCTTTCCTCTTCATTTTCCCTTGCTACAACTCAAAAAAAAAAAAAACTCTCTCAAACATCAAAGATTCAAGGTTATCTTCTTAAGTGTTCTTGAAGGATTTTGGTCTTTCATCTTAATTAGTTTATGTAGCCTTATTAATACTTGTTTATGGTTGTGCAACATATATATAATATACACCCCTTGTTTACCTTTGGTAGTTACTTCTCCGATTCCGGTCGGTGAGGTTTCGGACCCCATAAGGCAAGGCTTCATGGAGGACTTCGTGTCCTTGATATATATACATCTATATAACTTATTCATACATATTAATCTTGCTTATTTTAGTTTGTTGGTCATGTTTACAAATTCCATGGTTATGGGTTTTTAAGAGTCTATGCTTCGGTTTAACCGTAAATAGCTCTAAACCGTAAACCGAACTTTGTTACTAGTTTTGTTTGTTTAAATATACTTAGTGTTATATCTAAGTTTCTAAAATCATTTTTACAAATTCTATGGTTATGGGTTTGTAGAATCTTACCTCGGTCTTAACCCGAAACACGATCCGAACCGAAAACCGAACTTTTGTTTAAAGACTTTATTGTTAACTTTTGGTATTTTTTTATTTGTACATTATTATACAAGTTATTTAGTGTTTGGACATGTGGAAACCATCTATGAACTTGTTGTAAGATGGAAACCGAACCAAACCGATTCTTGCTCGCTTAAGACACACAAGTGTGTTTTTTTTAGCCATCAAGACTTGTATATTTCTTTAAAAATAGTTACAAATTGATTTTTAAATATTTTCTTAAGTACTTGGAAATGTTGGATCCAACTTGATCTCATAACAAAGTTTGGACCGACAAAACCGAACACTCGCTTAACGTGCGTTGTTAGTTCTAAAACAATGGAACTACATACTTGGTTAAGTCTTATTAAATTTTATTGAGTTATCTCATAACATTCGATATTTTGGAAAGTTGACTTTTGGTTTGACCAATTATCAAGACCCGAACCGACAACCCGAACACTCGATAAAAAAAAACCCGTTTTAGTATCTTTATTCCAAAGGGATTTGCATTCTTGCATTTTACCCACCTTATTACTTAACATAGGTTGAGTAAATATTAAGGTTAGATACTTTAACCCGGTTTCGAGCAAACTTACATTTTTAAAGGGTTATTATTATAAATTCTTAAATAGTCACATTTTAAACCTTGAACTTTAATTATTTACATTTCTCAACATTTATTTTGTTTAAAAACCTTCAAGACAACCTTTCTAAATTCAAGACTTCTTTTCTTTTTAGGCATTGTGCGTTAAACTCGTCGTTCCGACAAATCTCCAAATTATCATCTTTCAAGTTTACTACTTGAAGGTGAGTACTTCATACCCCATTTTCCATCTTTTATTTTGGGGGTGACATTTCATACTTATTCAACAAAATGCTTTATATTTGAATCTTAAACCACAAACGTAGTTGTATACTTTACCTAAATAATTGCTCGATTTGGTGTTCTATTCTTATATGCCAATGTGTTTATCGCTTTTGGTTGGTGGAACTATAAAATCCTAGACTATTTGGCATCCCTTTATAGCAAGGTGTCGTTAACGTAATGCAATTAACGATAACTATAAAATCCTAGACTATTTGGCATCCCCTTATAGCTAGGTGTCGCTAATGTGTTTGGCGATATCTATTTATCCAAATTACCACTTTTATTTATCGTTTCGTATGCAAGTTTTGTGGCTATCTTTATTATAGACTAATATGATTAAACTTATGAAATGCTCACCGACCTTTGTGTTTACAAACTTTATTTTATGAAATGTTGCAGGTTTGCATCTTGGTTGATTTATGATTGTGAAGAAAACGACATCAAAGACCTTAGGATATTAGTAAAAATGAACAATATCAATTTGCCATATTTTGTGATATCTTGTTTATGGTTATTTTATGGATAATTGTTATGTGACATTTTCGATGTTGTGAAATGAAATGAGTTTATTAAATACTGTCACTTTAATTAGTGTCATGTGCTTATGGACAATCGTTACACCTCGGCATGTTCCGCCGTCTTTGGTCGGGGTGTGACAAAATATGCCTAAATTAGAGCTTATGGAAAACTAATACCCTCAAGTCCTCAACCCTTTTGGTTTCATTCAATCATTTAGAAAAAGACACTGTTTAGGGGGTGTTTGGGATTCCTTATTTTACCTCCTTATAACTTTTCATTAAGTTAATAAGTTATAAAAGTGTAACTTATGAAACTTTTCCTCTCACAATATAAGCAATCTCAAACACCTTAGTACTTTTCAAAAAGTTAATAAGTTATAAGTTGGTGAAAATAAGCAATCCCAAACACCCCTTTAGATAATGCAACCAGTGGCGGAGCTACAGCTTGGCCACCGGGTTCGTCCGAACCCGGTCTTTTTCGGTTTTATATATAACCTATAATATAGAATTAACGAGCGAACCCATGCTTTTTCGACAAACGAACCCAGTTGAAAAAGTGAAAGAAGTAGAAAAAAACAAACGTACTCGCTGTGTTTAGGAATTTGCAGGAAATGTGAATGAGTTTTATATATGTAGTTGATGTGAGAAAGAAGAAGAAAGACATGTGCTATCCTTCCAGAATTTATGGTTAAGTTAGTTTAGGCTTTGGGTCATTACCTACTCCAACATTATACTTTTAAGTTTTAATTTTTCTTGTACATCCCCTTTGATTATTTTATTTATCCGGGTCATTAATCTTGTGAGTGAACTATAAGTTCAAGAATATTTTAGATTCTTTAAATTGAACTTTTTTTATGATACAAGTGAAATCTATAAAATTAATTGTGAACCCGGTTAAAACCTTTTCGTTTAGCCACTGATTATATTAATGTTAGTCCATTATGTTAGAGTAACATTACTTCTATTTGGTAAGGTCTCTTGAATTTAAAAGTCTAAATCTAAGATATATTTTCGACCCCACAACTTAAATGTTTAAGTTATACCGTTGCGTCCATTCATCTTTCTTTTATTTTGATTTTCAAATAATCAAATCCAATACGGGTAAAAAGCAATGTTGAAAGTCGTGATTGAAAATATTAAGAAACGTTTTTTAAACATGAAAACGTGTATGAAATAATTATTACACATAATAACTTTTTTTAATTTAAAATGTCTTTATATTGTATTTAATGTTGACAATTCTCTTTTCTAATGATAGTGATATTGCATTCTATTTATCTGACTTGACTCGACTCGTCCGGGCTTGAAAACTTTGACGCCGTAGAAAATTCAAACATCGAAAAATCTCGAACCCATAGGAAAAAATTCCTGGCTCCGCCAATGAATGCAACAAGCTAATAAATCATTCCAACCATCTTTTAAAGGTATGTTCATGGTAAGATAAACTTTGTACCGAGAGGCGCAAATCACCCGGCTTATAAGCTAACAATTAAATTATATAGAGTTAACAATTTGAACGTAATTGACAAGAAGTTGAAACCTCCCCGGTGCTCCAGTTGCTCAAAAAATATTCCTTAACAAAAGTCGTATAATTGACCAAACTTCGTGGACAATTTTAACACTTTACTCAAAAAGTTTATTTTAAATTAATGGTGTTAAATTATTATTACGGATATACAATGGTCACACGAATTATTAAATGAATTAGGTGTTTTGTCAGTTGAAAAAGATTTGTTACAAAAAAAGCTGACTAAAAATATTCAATAATTAATCTGTTTATATATGTTAATAAAATATAAACTTAGTCTAAGCATGTTTAGGCACATGGTTATATATATTAATAAAATATACTAAAACAATATGTCTATAAACTTTTTAGTTATTGTTGCGGGTCCTCAACCCGAAAAAAACCCGAGTAAAGGAGAAGCTGCTATCACAATATAAAGTTTAAAATAAAGTAAGAATTTTTTATTTTGATTTTACTCCAAATTGGTTTTGAGTATATATATATAAACCACTCTACATACACTCAAAATTTTTTCATTTCCAGAAACAAAAAATGCATTTTCTTGTCACAACACATATGAAACTATTAGGACTCATCAAGTGTCATGGAGTCACTACTTCACCACTTTTAGCCATCTTAATATGCCCCTTCTTTATGAAAGTTTTAATGAGTTTTGAGGCCAGTCCAAGACATTGTTGAATCCATGGTTCAAGATTCAAGACTTTTCGTGTTTCAGTTAAGCCGGATCATCGGTTTAGAGGACGAGAACGAAGGAGGAGAAAGAAGATTGAGCCGAGTTCGTCGTCTTGTTTACGACAGGTTGGCTCACACTGGAAGATCAATAGCTTCTATAGGAGATCATGAACACAACTTGCATACTGTATCAATGGTGGCTCTCTAAGGTTATAAGCTTATTGTGTATTCAAATAATAATATTAGAGATTTTGAAATTAATGCTGATGGATCCAAAATGGTACTTCATTATTATTCCAAAACTTGTTTGTTAGCCTGGACTGTGACAACAGCAAATCATTACATTTTTGGATCAAATTATATAAAAACAAAAACATTCTAAAAGATAATGTTTAATTTGCTTGCAGGATAATATTCTACTGTATATTGTTCTTCACAGATGATGATGAGTCAGCAGTTGGCTGCCACGTCCAGGGTTTCTCTGTTATTTTGTTGTTGCTTTTGAGACTTTTTTTTAATGATTTGTTTATTTTTGATAATATATGCTGCAATTTTCAGATCTTAGTTATCTTTATTTTTTTTAAAAAATGTGTTGCTTACTTGCTTTACCTCAAATAATCACACCATATTATTATAAATCTTATGTTTGCATAGAATGGAAAATGCATGAAAATTTGCAGCATAGATTACTATATATCTATTATGTTTGTAGTTTTCTGTTTTTTGTTTTTTTTTTTGGAATTTAAGTGGAAATGAGGTATTTATACAAAATACTTAAAAACTTTATACACTGAATTTTTTAAGGAAATCAAGATCAATGATAGAGGCAAGTCTTAAAAAACTAAGTTATTTCACATGGGTTCATATTTTTTTCCTTTTCTGTTTATTTCTTTTAGCTCATTATATGAGATATCGATTATGTGCTTTAACTGGAAAACTAATGAAATCTCAACCATAGTATTATGAGTTTATGGCATGTCTCTTTTCATTGTTTACCTGGGGTCTATATATTATGTTTTCTTTTATATATCATTATCATCGTACTCAGTAAATCCCACCAATAGCTTACCTCTACCCCGTAGGAATAGAGAGGCAAGCCTTTGACATAAGTCACATAACACTCAACCACCAGGACACAACGTTAATGACTCGTTCACTTTCGCTTAAGCTACATTGTCTTAAACCGTATCCAATGATCAATTAGGAATGACTCTAGCTTTTTCATAGAAGTCATTACCTATAGTTGTTTTTAGGGTTGTAAATGAACTGAACGTTCAACGAACTGTTCGGCAGGAAGTTCGTTTATTTCGTTTGTTTAATAAATGAATGGACATGAACAAGAAATTCCGTTCGATAAGTTAAACGAGCGAACATGAACAGAGGTCTCGTTTGTTCATTTGAGTTCGTGAACGTTCGTGCATTTACGTTCATTTATATTTGTTTATTCATGTTCGATTGTTTATTTTGTTCATAAAATTTCTTTTTATAATTATTTATTTTATCTAAACTCTTTATATTGTTAATTTTATTATTATTTTAACAGTTAAAATAGGCCTCATTTATGTCATTTGTGTTTGTATGTGTTTTTTTAGAAACTTAACGAACGAAAACGAACAAATATGTTTTCTTAATAAGTGAACACGAACAAGAAATATTGTTCGGTAGCGTTCGTGAACAAGTTCAAATGCTTAATGAACGAACAGAAACAAGGCTTTGTTCGGTTCGTTTACAGCCCTAGTTGTTTTATACAAAGGAAATACATGTAAAATGTAAATTGTATCCGATTATTTTATTTATTTACTTTTTTTGAAAGGCTAGACGGTAAACATTTATGAGATAATTGGAACTTTAATAATTGGATTACCCCAGTGAGTAAAATGACAGAAGGTGAAAAGAAAAAGGCATGGCTGAGGTTTTCTCCAATGCTTTATGGAAACGAGGAAATGAAAAACTTTGAACCGGTACTAGGTTTTTTTTTATTTTATTTTATTATTTTTTTTTAATTTAAACAAAAGGTCTTGGGAGATTCTTTGAGCTTGTACACGGGCTACCTACCATTCGACATTGAGAGCGGTCAGGTTTTATTAGGCACAAAGATTGGCCAAAAGGCTAGTTTGCTTTGTGATGGTATAGTTGTGACTTACCCGATATCGTTGTTTAGCAGGCATTAACAGTATTCCAGTAAACAACCAAACATCAGTTGATACAACCGGTTACTTGAGCTACCTTATAATGCCTCGTGTTCTTTAGCGAGTTTCTGCTTTTTTGACTCACCAAGATCACATGTTCGTATGTTTCCAAGTAAATAAGAACTCGCTTTAAGTGCTGTTGAATAAACCTACCTCAGAACTAAAGTGCTTTTGTATAACAATGTCTGGATTAACTTCTCATTTTTAATAACAAAAATAAATAAACATTTTAAAAGTGAAAAACAAGGATCAGAAAATAGGGTTAATGACACTCTTTAAAGGTGAAAAACAAATATAAAAAAATAGGGTTAAAAGTCATCAAAAACCAGATTTTATATCATCTTTATTCAATCAGGCTACTTAATTTCATTAGCTAACAATGTTTTATAGCCTCAACAATATGAAAAACTGATAAACCACTAAATCTCATTTACTTTCTAACAGATGTAATTATTTTATTTAAATATTGATGAAAATATTCCAGTAAGAAACAGTAAAAAAAATAAAAGAAGATAAATACAAAACCAGTCCAAAATCATCCAACAAACATGATATAAAGCCATCTAGATCAATCCATAGCCTGATCTTTTTAACCACAGATAAGATAACATTTTATTGTTGCAAGAATTTGAATTCAAAATAATCTTATAGTGCTTAGATAACCAACCACACAACTTGATGCTGAAGAAAAGTGATAACCAATTAACGCCTATCGGAGGCAACAGATTCGGTTGAGAAGAGGTACTTGACACGCGATAGGACAGAATCATGTGCAGGATCATACGGGTGGTCCTTTGAAGGAATCTCCAAAATAGCTGGAACTGGTTTGTTGTAGCTATCGACCAAGAACCGTATCATATTTGCAACCTAAAATAACAAAGTAAAGACCAAGCAACCTTTTAAACCGTTCTACTTTCATAAAGACCAAGCAACCGTATCATTATGTGTAAACTACTTACATATTGACTGATCAAGACTATTGCCACGTCTTCCCTTGTGGTGAATTCCTTGAAAGCATCCTCAATTTGTTTGACGGTTGTCTCTGAAAACAATATGATACAACGTTTTCAAAAAAGCAAAGTGATTCTTTCGGTTCACAAAACAAGAATAAGAGTTTGCTTTAACAAAGATCCAGTTTTTGGGTGTGACTCAAAATGATCTTTTATAAACACTCATAGATCGAAAATCAATGTGATTAAATTTGTATAGATGGCATCGGAAAACTTTAATGGAAAATTTAAAAGAATGTTGAAGGAAGAAATAATACTTGAATCAACAATGAGGTAATTTGTCTTCCTTCTCAAGTCAACATTACCAACTCCAGCAAGTAAAAATCCAGTTACAGTGTCCTGCATAAGATATAAACTGTTACAGCTTACAAGAATATTCGAAAGCATGGAGCGTTACTTGAATTTCCCAAGAACATGAAATCACCAGTAGCCAAAGCAAAAACAAATAAATAAATAAGTTTATGAGTACTAACTAATTCAAGAATACATGGAAAATGCAGCATATATAATATAAAATATAACATAATGTATCTAGTATTTTCTGGAGTGTCATAAAAAATCACATGAAGAAAGTTTTTATGTACATGATTAATCTTAAAGAACCAGTCAAAAAAATGGAAAATCAATTAGAAGAATTATACAAGTTATTAGTTTGTGTTTTAAAAAATTCATAATGAGATGTGATCCAGCTAGTTCAATTAATCTCAATTGATGAATTTTATTCCCACTCCCCTCTTTATATCTCTCCAAGTCGGAATGAAATAGACATGCTTTATCCAGGAATTAAAGATATAAATAAGCAAACAATAGAGTGAAAAATGTTGTTAAAATGTAAACAGAGAAGTAGATATTAATATTACCTCATCTGCAATCATAGCAATGAGTGCTGAGTTGCTAGTAGGAATTTGAGCTCGACCCGCCATTTGAGATGCAAGATAAAACTACATGGAATAAATAAATGTTAACAACGCAGATGCTAACCAAGGTATGCGTATGTGACCACACCAAAACCTAATAATCTGTGCTTTTCATCTTCCTTTGATCACACTTTCCATTCTTACAATATATCATTATATTGATCCATTAAAATATAACTAAGACCACTAATTATACACAACTTGAAGTTAAGAACAAATCAGATCAAGCAAGCATCATGTCTATTGTAAACAATAACAATTCAATATGCTACCTCAGTATCATAATGATGAAAAACAACTACGACAAGAAGAAATTAGGGCTCAATCCTATTCAGCATGATTTTCCAGAAGTCAAGGCTGTAAACGAACCGAGCCGAGCCAAACAAGGCCTTGTTCATGTTCGTTCTTTAAGCTTTTATCATACAAGCGAACGGTTCACAGATAGCTAATTGAATGAAATTTATTGTCCGTGCTAGGTCATTGAAGGAATAATGTTTTATTTGATTTGTCTAACCGAAAATGGTTGGTGTGAACAGTTAGGTCCGGCTACCAGGTTTGTGTTTGTGTTGGTGTTTTTTTAACATTCATATTCATATGTTAATTTTACATATAATTTCATGACACGATACTCATATATATTAATGTTTCATGGTTAATAATTTTGCTTAAGATCTATAGTAAGATTAGAAAAGTCATTAAAAAGCATTAAAAACCTTTAACTAACAAACATTAACGAACGCTCACGAACACAATTAAACAAACATGTCCTCCGTCCGCATTCGTTCATTTCGTCAACCGGTTCACGTTCGTTCACAACGGACAAACATAAACGAGCTTCCTGCCGTTTACAGTGTGATCTATTCAATGAGTGTGATCTATTCGAATTGCAATTAGCAACATGAGGCTTACGATTATAAATCCTACGAAGTTAGTCAATAATTCTAATTGCTAGGGTTCCTGTGTGTTAGAATTGAATCTGTAACCTAAAACCAGATCGAAGTTCAATTCAATTCATATGGCTGTAGATATATAGATCTGAATCGAAGCACCAGATGAGTGTGTGTGAGAGATAATAAGAACATACCTGTAATCAATCGATCGAGAGGAGAAGATGATGATTTCTATCAAAACAAAACAATCGTAGCGATGAGATTTTATTATTATTATTATGTGAAACAAAATGATATCGGTTTGAGGGTGGTTTGGTTTCTAGTAGAAGATGTGGCCAAATAAAACAAATAAAACAGTTAAACTAACTTTGTAATTTTCTCCATTAAAATCGGTTAAACGAATCAAAACCGGTCAAAATCCAAATCAAAACCGATCATGAGCCGGTTTTGATTTTTGTTGACTAAACTAAACCGGTTTCAACCCAAACCGATATTGAGTTTTAAATCGGTTTGTGCATCTCTGGTTTCTAGAGATCGAAAACATATATTTATTTAAATATTATTTTGTAATAATGATTATAAATTGATGCATTACTTCAACTTCTATTTATTTTGTCTACTTTTTTCATGTTAAAATAAATTCCTTGTCACAAGATTTTGGTAGATGAGTCACGGGTTTGGAGGTATAAGCATCTCATACGAGCTGTATGTTGTAAAAGCATAACACGTGAGAGTAAGTATTCGTTTGCAAGATAGATAGCGTTGGTACAACTAAGACACGTTATAGTCTTTTCTCTCACGGTTGCTACACCAACTATATCGATGTTTGTGACACAACATGTCATCCGAACGTGTAGAGTAACCGTTGGTACATAGGTTAACTGTCAAGCCATGTTTCTCACGTGTCACACCCCGCCTTCTTTGGCAGAATTCTGGCTAGGTCAGTTATTGGTTATATCCAAGATTATATCATCTCTCCAAGAATATGTAGTTATTTATATGTGACAATTCTAAAAGAAAACATAAAATGATCAATCAATCAATCATACCTAGTATAAAATCCCTCCAATAGCAAAGCTATAAGTAGGGTCTGAGAAGGGTGGGATGTAGGCAAACCGTACCTCTATTCAATAGAATAGAGAGGTGGCTTCCAGAGAGACCCTCAGCTCTAAAAATCATATGTATGGGAGAATATAAAAAGCAATCATAATTCAACAGTAATATAATTAATAATAACACTTAGTAATAATAATGATAATAATATATAGATATACTGAAATAATAAAAATAAAAACAACAAAGAAACTACATAATATATGAAAAGAAAATAACATAATGGCATGTGAACAAAAATAAGGTAAAGAGAAGCCCCTTAAGGTATTACTTTCTCCCTAAAAATCATTAATCTTAGGGTATGTTTGGTACGGGGTAATGGAATAGATGAGGGAATGGAATGGACGTGGTAATGGAATGGAGAAAGAAATGAAATGGATCATTACCATTCCATTGTCATGTTTGGTTACCATGCAATAATGGAATGATTAATCACTTTATTATTATTAATATTTTTATTAGTAATAATAATAAAAAATAAATAAATAAAAATAAAAAAAATACTACTAATAATAATTGAATATTCATAATAAGTATTTTTTGGACCTCGTGCTGCAACAAGATCGTTAAACTGTATATGCGTTGTGAAATGTTAACTGATCCAATTTAAAAATAAAATATATTGATAACATAGTAATAGTTCTAATATAATAATAGTTATATTATAATATACAAAACGATAATGATAATTATATAATGATAATATAATAACTATAATTAGAAAATAATAATAATATAATAATAATTATAATTTTATAATAGTAATAATGATTGCTGACTTTTTGACTTTTTCATTCCTTGGAGGAATGGAAAAAAAAACCATACCTAAAGGAATGAAAATCATAAAAATGGAAGGAGTTTCATTCTATTTGGAATGATCCATTCAATTCCTGCATGGTAACCAAACATGCTTTTTTTCATTCCTTTGGAATGGCTTATTACATTCCACCTTTCATTACTTCATAACAAACACTACCTTAATTCTACGTCTCTAAGAATTCCTATCCTCAAAGAGGTTTAGTTCTAGCAAATCATGTCCAATCCTCTCATCCCAAGTCAATTTTGGTCGGCCTCTACCCCTCCTCCCCTCTATATTAATGTTTTCTACGGATCTAACAGGATTCGTTGTCTGCCTTCTCTTCACATGTCCAAACCATCTTAGTCTCCACTCTCTTATTTTGTCTGATATGTTAGCTACCCCTAATCTCTCCCGAAACACACTGTTTCTTATTCGGTTTAGCCTTGTGTGCCCACACATCCAGCGCAGCATTCTCATCTCTGCTACCTCTATTTTCCGCTCGTGTGCCTTCTTGATGGCCCAACAATCTGTTCCATATAACATTGCAGGTCTAAATGCAACCCTATAAAACTTTCCCTTTAGTTTAGTTGGGAATCTCCTGTCGCACAATACACCTGTGGCTGCTCTCCATCTACACCATCCTACCTGAACTCGATGGGCCACATCATTGTCTAACTCCCCATCGCTCTGGACAAACAATCCTAGATACTTGAACTTTGTTACTTATGGGACTACTTGCCCTTCAATGGTGATCTGGATGTCCTCATTGTCATTTACTCCACCGAAAACACAGTGGAGGTATGAGAATGTTGCGCTCTGGACTATAATGGTTCAATAAAACCAAACTCCTCAAACCTAGTCAGGCTTGTTTGTCATTTTTTAAAACCATAGTTAACAACTGACTATCTGTAAAGTATGTTAAAATTGTTCACGTGCCAAATGTTTTTAGTGTGAGTTATACACCATGAACATATGAGGGGAGCTTTTCACGTAGGACTCATGCTCACCCGGACTCTTTGGAGTGTGAGTGGTGAACAATGAGTGAGCAATTTGTGAGTATGTTCACGAAAGTGAGGAGATTTGGTAAACTGAGCAAACCAATTGCATGAAGACACCTAGCTAACTTTTTTATATTTCATATTCGATATTAAAAAAAGAAAAAAGTCATTCACCACTCACTAGGTATAGCACACATAGTTAGTAAATGTAGTCATTCATCACTCACTAGGTATAACATATCGTTAGTAAATGTAGTCATTCATCAAATCACATCACCAAGTTTGCTCCTAACCACCCTACAGGCTAACAAGTATAACAAATGCCTTAATAAGCAAAAGCTTTCGTAGTTTCGATTATTAAAATTTAAACTAGAAGCACAAGCTCAATCTCATAGCACACTTTCAAATTTACAATAGCAAGTTATAGATTTAAGATTTTTTATCAAACATAATTTTTTTTTATCTTACCAAAAGTATTATGGTAAAAGATTTTCCGCCTAACCACGAGCCTTTAATTTTTCAAACTTATTTTTCGTTGTATGGTGCTTGAAAAACTGCACTTTTCTCCAGGCACTTCTCATTTCACACTCAGATCGCCCGGCCATAAAAACACACCAGCAACAACCTTCCCATTTCACACAAATAGACATCGTATCAGACAAACAAGGCCACAGCCGCAAACAAAATGCCAAGTATGGAAACCGTATACCAAATCAAGGGTAGTTGTGGATGCTCGAAGGTTGATTGTTTATGACAAGCAGCACCGCATTGGCACAATTGTGATTAGACTAATAACAATCAACACCACTTTAAATTTGGGAAACAGTTTTGACTTAAAAGGTCAAAGCATGCCTCTCACAATGTGGTACTGATAATCATAAAAAGAGTGGATATGCACCATTCATCTAGCCTAAAATCATCGATTGTCCTCAGCCTCAAAAGAAACATACAAAAACATGATCGAAAGGCAATTGAAATAAAAAGTCAAAATTTCAAATTTAAAACTTTATTTTCTTGATTATCTAATAAAAAACAATACATCAAATGTAACAAACGACAGCACCAACACCCTTATCTCACATTATACAACAGTTCTCTTGAGAACCAGTCATTTCAGGCGATCTGCAAGCCAAGAAACCGCAAGTCAGATCACATTAAATAAAAAATTAACAAATCAAATAGTAAACAAGAAATGAAAAAGAAGCTACTCACAGTTGACCAAGAGCAGATATGTCAAAGTCAGGGGCGAGCTCTTTGACAATATCATTCGGCGGTTGACCGCATTCTTGCATTTTCTGCATGAGCTCAATGATCTTGTTGAAATTGCCCGGCTCGGTCTCATACACCACATTTAAATCCTTAATAAGCTCGTGTTGATGAAAATAACGGTTGTATTCCTCTTGGCTCAGTTTGGATTTATTATCTTCTAACCATTTCGGGTACCTTTCTCCAATTTCTTTCATGGGCTCATGAAGAACTTCTTTTGACAAAAGTTGCTGCATCATTGTCTCTACTATAGACTCCATGTCCTACCAAAGTGACAAAATCATGTTTAGCAAATTACAGTTTTTGTCCTTAACTAAGAAATAACATAAATCATGCTTTATGATCATATGTTGTCACAGAAAGAACTGCAGATGAGGGTATTTTTGTCTTTTGACCCCAAAAGGTCTATTTTAACAATTCCTAGATGATCAAATAATTTTCATCCATAAGACGCTCTTTCTTTTTTCGTATAAAGAGGCAAATTAGATATGCAACTAATAACAAAGTTAGCGCAAACAATTTCGAACATCACAAATATCAAGAAACAACTTATTTCATAACAATATTCCGTGACAAACATTCAAAAATTATATTATTTGGTAACAATCAAGGTTTTATACTTTAAGAAAACACTTTAGTCAACTTCCAACATGTTTAACCTACCTGTTAGAGATGACACATTTTGTGGTATTATTTAAGTCGTCTAATTTTATCTCGAAACGTACCCTAGCAGTTGCCTTGTTTCTTTTAATCAATTTTTAATCTTTACCCATTTGATGAGTTACAGATAATACACAAACAAATCAACCCATTCAAAAGTAACTGAGTAAAAAATTGCCACCTCAACATTATTAAAAGTACCTGAGATTTTGCAAGTTCCTCGAAGTGCTTAACCAAATCCTCCATCATTTTGTCATCACCCAATCCATCAACGCCACCTGGCTTCAATCCTGCTATAGACTCCAACCCCTTAACAGTCTCCCGAGTTTGCTCTCTCAACTTATTAAGAGTCTCTGAAGCATTCGACTCCTTTGGTGCCACCTTCTTCTTTCCTTTGTTCTTGCTTCTTAAATCAGGCAGGCCCAACCCTAATCCTTGAACCTCACTAGGTAATGAAGACGCCTCTTCTTTGTTCCCTCCACCATCTCTACTTCAATTATTAAATGAAAGACAAAATGAAAGACAGAAAGAAAACAAACCCTTAATTATTTATAGCTCACACAAAAACAAAATGCTTCAAAAATCTCATATACACGAGAATCACAGTTTTGTTTCTTTAAACGCAACATACATGTACACCTAAATTTGGGTTTACAAAGCACATCTGAGACGCGCATAGACTTGCGCTTCCATCTTCAAAAGAACACGGGGTGTGCAAAATGCGCACAAAAATCAACATAAGGTGCGGTCTTGATGCGCGCCTTTCTACGGGAGAAGGTTTTGTGAAACAGAATGTTATGCATATAGGTTATTGAAGAGGTAGGTCCCAGCAGAGCCCAGTTGGACCCGCAAGACTCACCTCAAAGAGGGACGTCTGCGCAGTTGAACCCGCAAGACTCACCTTCAACAGGGACGTCTGCGCAAAGGCTAAACTCGCAACTCACCTTGAAGAGACGTCTGCGCAGAAACCAACTGGATCCGCAGGACCCACCATGCTCAGAGACGTGACGTCCTTAAGCGCAGTACGCAAGCTGTTCCCGCAGGAAAAGCCTCCCAATGGTCGACGTACTCCGCCTGTTCCCGCAGCAACGGATACTAGCCATCAGGGAAGGCTACCCGCGCAGCAAGGCTACACGCACAAGGTACTTAACTCTTAAATAATTCAGTAATGTCACCTGAAGGAGTGAGCAAGCCGGGGACACTCCCGCACAAAGCCGGGAACACTCCCGCACAAATGAGCCAGTCCGTACGATACTGGAGGATCTTTTGTACTGTACCTGACGAGGTATGGACAAAAGATCTGACCAAAGATACGACAGCTCACTGACAACAGTATGACGAGCAGCACGCTCTTGTACTGTATGTCACTATCAGCCGCTGCCTACTCACCAACCTGTCGGAGGACGTGCATAGCCTGCAGTTGGTGGAACAGGAATAGTGCACAGCCGGCCTGGTCACTATCAGCCGCTGCCTACCCACCAACCACCAGCATGGCACGTGCGTAGCCCACAGTTGGCAGAACAGGAATACTATTCAGCCGGCTGTACCTGCTTGGAAACCTACCTTCGGCTATAAATACTCCAACACCTTGAAATGGTATGGACACATGACATTACATTACATTACTTTATCACATCTTATCTTTTCTAGCAACCTCTTAATATACACTTATATTCAAGAGCAATCTAGTCTGATTCTCACGCCGGAGGGTGGTCACAAGGAGGTACCCCCCCCTTCTCAGTGACGAGCTCACGGTGTCTGTTTTGCAGGTCATCAGAACAACCATCTTTGCCGGAACTAATCCTCGTGGGAAACATCTATTTAACCCCCAGATTATCCGTAATCTGCCCGGGGTCAATTAGTGTTTCTTCAGTTATTTATTAATTCTTATATAGTGCTTACTTATCTCTAAATTGTGAGTAACTAGCGCCAGAAGCCTATGATAATTAATAAAAAAAACAGGGGGGCCTCAGTTTTAGACCCTATCACCTTGGTGTGCCTCACGCTTTTTAAATATATAATCACCACGATTAACTTTTTGACAAAGCAGCTAAGCAAAATAGACTTTGGCTTTCAGCCTTCACCACAATAGACATATTCAAAATGGGCCAATCAAGAGATGACAAACAGAATATACACACTAAGACAGCTAAAACTCAGCCGACACAAAAACTCATGGCGCAGTACAAAGGGGGGCACGCAATAGCCATTCAGACTGAAACAAATTTAGGTGGAAGCAAGGATTTAGCTCGTGCTTTTATATCCGCCAGCTAAATTTAGCCCCCGCTTTGCACGTATCCTTTTAATTCGTTTTCTTGTGTGCCCCATTGAACTTTTAAGGTTTTTTGAGCCAGCTACATTCTAGCCGTCTTAGCTGCCACTTCCTATTTATCATCTCATGATTGGCTGGTTTTAACATGTGTATTTTGGCTAACGGTGAAAGTCAAAGTTAATTATACATTGCGGCGTATTGAGCGTAACTTAAAAGTAGAATAATCCACCTTTAGAACCATAATTATAGACTGTTCATGTTTGTTCTTACAAACACACATGACTCCACAATTTGTGCAAAATCAATGCTCTGTGTATTAAAACTTAAGCAAAAATGATAGCTTGTTTGTAAAAAATATCCATTTATAATAATAATTGACATGTTAAATCAGTCTTATCAAATATCTAAAATAAAATTGTATGTTTATAGCACCAACAGAATTAAGCAAAAAGAACAAGTAGAAACCTTTGAGAAGAAGAGGCAAGATTTAGGGTTTGGAAATCGTCCAAAGCACCTATTGATGAGATTAAGCACACAGTTAATCAATGAATCAGTAGAAAATAAATGAACAAATTAAATTAAAGTTACCGAATGAAGAAGCTTACTGTCTAGAAGTTGGTCTAAATCGTCTGAGTGGTCGGCCATGGTGAATTCTGCTTTGCAAGAATTTGGGGGTAAAGTGGCAAAACATTTTGGGGGTGTTCGGTAGAGGGATTTGATTGGGGAGAAATGGAATTAGAAATATTTCTTTTGTTTGTTTTCCACTTTTCATTTCTATTTCTCTTTCTATTTCTCTAAAACTAGAGAATTCCATTTCTCTTTAAAACAAAGAGAAATCCATTTCTCAGCAGTCTTCTCATAGCATGTCACCACCTCGTCTCCGGCCACCACCCCGTCTTCGGCCACCACCTCGTCTCCGGCCGCCACCTCGTCTCTAAGTCTGCAACCGCCACCCCGTCTCCGTCGTTCGCAGTGGTGAAAACAGATATGGTAACCGGTTGTAGGTTGCAGGTGGTACGGGTGAACGGAGATTAGGGTTTCAAGTGGTGGTTCGTGGTAGGTTAGGGTTTTCAGATGGTCGGGTGATTGTGGTCGCAGGTGGGTGACAGTGGTGGTGGAAATCGGCGGTGGTCGCAGGTGGCTTCTGATTATCATCATCATCATCGCCACCACAACCACCACCACAAAATCTCCAAAGAGACAGTGATGACAGATCTGAGCCTCCTTTTTCTATATCTTATGTTCCAAAAATTTGAATCTTTTTAATTTCTTGTGTACTGTGGTTGAAGAAGGGGATTTGGTGGCGGCAGCCGGTGGTGGTGGGCTGTGGTTGAAGAAAGGGCTGTGGTGGTGGTGCTGGTGGTGTGGGGCTGTGGTGGTGGGGCTGGTGGTGGTGGTGGGGCTGTGGTGGTGGTGCTGGTGGTGGTGGGGCTGCGGTGGTGGGTGGTGTCAGGTTGGGTGGAGGTGGGGTTGGGTATGGTAGAGTTCTCTGTTTATTTTCTCGTGTACCAAACAAGAGAAATGATTCTCATTCTCCATACCAATTCTCTTTCTCTACAATTCCATTTCCATTTCTATTTTCTCTCATTTTCCATTCTCTGTACCAAACACCCCCTTATTTGGGGAAATTGCTGACGTCAGCAGCAGATGGGATATTTTGACATAATAATTAGATATTATCTTATTCAGGTTAAACAAAGGGTCTTGGAAACATTAAGGGGGTGTTTAGGATTCCTTGTATTTCTTTTTTTGTGACTTATGAATGATGAATAAGTTGTTTTTATGTTTATATAGTGTTTGGGAAACAATAAGTCCTTTTAACTTTCTTCTTATTGATAAGGTTAAAAAATAGGTTTTCAATAAGTTGGTATATGGTAACTTATCTGCTTATAGGTTTAGAATACCAATTCCGCCCTTCCATTCCACCCATGTCCTCAATAGGTTTAGAATAAAGTTGGGGTGTTTTGTCATTTTACATCAATAAGTGAAACCAAACATTTTAAAAAAAATAACTTATTGACTTATGTATATCCGAACACTTTTTTGAAAACTCCTTATTAGAAAATCGTAAGTCCTTTCCACTTATCACAAAAAGGCCTTTTCAACATAAATAAGGAATCCCAAACAAACCCTAATGGGCTACCAAACAATCCCTAATTTTAAGTGAAGAGTCCTCATGATCAAGTAATTAGATCGTGCTCATAGTAATGAAATGTGACGTCAATTTGATATATGCGGTCTAAGTTATCTTGAAAACAATCAAGTTCATGTGTTTAAGATTGTTCGTCCATAATGATAAGACAATGACGCAGATGCTGTGCATCGTATCCATGTCATTTGGTGTACATGGAGTACGACCAAACGGGTTTCATGTGACTAGAGGACACTAGAGATTAGAAGGTATAAGGAATGAAGGTTTGAAGTAGCATAGATTTTTATATTGATTTGTACCAATTTCCCGTTAACCCAATTAATCGTCTGCCTAGGTTGATTTGAACCGATTTCATTTGAACGGGGACTGATTTTGATCGACTAGTGCCTAGATCCTTCAACTAACCAAAATTGAGGTGTCGATTAATCGACTGCCTAGTTTGACTTTTGCAACACTTTTTATGATGAAGGGGATGAGAAGTGGCATGAGATAAGCAAATTAAAGTTAGGGATTGGTGATAAGAGTATTAGAGACATAGAATAAATGTTATGGACTAAAGAAAGAGGTATGAACTTCTATGACGATTATACTACATATATTGCTTTTGTCAGTTAAAGATTATCACGGTCAATGTGTAAGTATGTTCGATATACACTTGTGTCATTTGGATGGAGATTGGCAATGAAAAATTTGAGTTAATCTCTGTGAGGTTGTCACTTCGAATCTCGAGCCCAGCCAGGGTTTTGTTCCACCGTGTGTTATGCCAGATATTTCTACTCCTATGACGGCATAACGACTATCAAATGATAATCGGCAATATGGTTTCATGGGAAATGACCAGGCCAAATTCTAAATTTTTTTATTTTTGAAAGAAAAGCAAAATACGTGCCCAAATCTTTTATGTGTTAAACCAAGCCACAAGCAGCAGTGAGATAGACAACCGATGGCTACGGCGGCGTTGTCACCGGCGACCGCCTCACTCCGCCTGAAACCTTTCTCCTCCACCGTCCGCTTCCTATCCTTGTACAACCTCCACCACCACCAACCAAAGACTAACAAAAGCATATTCCAATTCATCACCACTCCCCATCACCCGCTTAAACTCCCCAACCACTTCAACCGCCGATGCTTCTCCTCAGTCGTAACGGCCTCTGTAACGTCTGGAGAGGTTGTTGAGAAGCTGAAAACAGAATCTGTTGGTGAGTTCCGTAAGCGGTTGAGGATTGGTGATATTAAAGGAGGGGAGAGTGAGGGTTTGGATAAGTTAGGCCAAACGTTAACGGTTAGGGGTTGGGTTCGAACGCTTCGGGTTCAAAGCAGTGTTACTTTCATTGAGGTAAGTAAGTTATAAGTAATTGATGATGAATTATCTTTGGTTTTATGTGTTCATTATACTATTGTTAGGTCTAGAGGTGATCAATAACTGAAAACCAATGAAACCGAACCGCAATTAACCAAAAATAGGCATTGGACTTATTCTGTACCCTACCGAACCATTCATATTTTCATATATTTCAAGCCTTTATACCTCCATTTCATGTTTTATTCCATCATTTCAAGTATCTATACCTCTGTTTCGTGTATTTCTACCTTCATTTCATGTAGATATGCCTCTATTTCATGTATTTGTATGCCTATATCGCGTGATTTATTCATTCACTGAGGGTTTGGATAAATTTTGCATTTTGAGTTTATTTAGTTTTAAGGTAGGGCCGTAGGGGTGAGCAAAATCCAAGCCATTGCCGGAAACTGAAAAGTTAACTGGAATTAAGGATGACTGAGCAAAACCAACGGGTATGGTTAAGCGAATTTGATTAACCGACCTTTCGGTTATGGTTACGGTTACGGTTAATGCGCCTCTCCGTTAATTGACTTCAACTGAAACCAAACAGAATTTTGTATGTTTATGTTTTTCCAAATATCATCTCTTTATTTTCAGCTTCGAACATTTAAATTTATGTTGCAACGGTCTATAGTGTAGCTTCGAACACCATAACTATGTTTGGAATCGACATATTTCACCTTAGAAGCTTCATAATTGAGTTTGGAACACCATAACCAACCAATTTCGACTAGAACAAAGGAAAAAAAAAATATAACACAAAACATACGTTGGACAATTAACCGAACCTAACCAAAACCAACTTATAACTGACGGTTAACTGGCCTATGGTTAGCCAACCATCGGTTAGGTTATGCTTAAGCACCCATAAACGAACCGAACCGATTTTGCACACCTCTATTTTAAGAAATAGTTGATATTATATGTGTTCATTTTAGTATTGTTAGGCCCTCTGTTATAAAGAAAACGCTAAAATACATTATAATCTCAAACCTATTGCTTTTGCGGCGTAGCTTGTTGTCCATTTGCCTTCTGTCTTGATGTAAACGTTATACTTTATGCAAACTTGTTATGATTTGCTGCGAGTTATAAGACTTGTAGTATTCTGTATGTGATACATTTGATTAAAGATCAAAGAAGTTGGTACCTGTTGCTCAAACGACTTAATAACCATATAAAACTAATAAACTAATTACATCTATATGTTTTGGTGGATAGTTAGTTAGTGATGCATTCAATGCAGGTGAATGATGGTTCATGCGTTTCAAACATGCAATGTGTGATTGATTCAGATGCTGAAGGTTATGATCAGGTAGCATATCGAAATCATATTGATATATTGTTAAAAAAAAGCATTTTTCACTTGATTTGCAAAATTTCACATTTTTCATTTTTCAATTGCTTTACAAAATTTCACATTTTTCATTTATCACCTTTTTCTTTATTTGCCTATTTATCATATAAATAATGTTCGTTATGTTCTGAGTTATTGATAGGTTGACAATGGTTTAATAACAACGGGTGCGTCAGTCTGTGTAGAAGGAGTTGTGGTACCTAGTCAAGGAAAGAAGCAAAAAATAGAGTTGAAAATTAGCAAACTTGTTACGGTATAAACTTGAAAATTACTTTTTATGTTGTTTTTTTCAATTTATAATCTGTTTATTATACACTTGTAGGTTGGTAAAAGTGATCCATCATTTCCCATTCAGAAGAAAAAAGTCACCCGAGAATTTTTAAGAAGCAAGGCACATCTGCGTCCTAGAACAAACACATTCAGTGCGGTATGATTTTATCATGTAATGGTAATTGGTTTAGTCGAATATTAGTTGTGTTTTTTTTATTATGCTGATTAAACTTGTTTAATATTTATTTTAACTTTAGGTAGCAAGGGTTAGAAATGCTTTAGCCTATGCTACACACAAATTCTTTCAAGAAAACGGGTTTGTATGGGTCGCAAGTCCTATTATTACTGCTTCAGATTGTGAAGGTGCTGGTGAGCAATTTTGTGTAACCACATTGGTATGTACCTTATGTATTTTTCGTTTTTGTAATGCTATTTTTTTAGTGAGTTCAATTTTATTTTACATTTTGATCTTAATTGATGTGGTAACAGATACCTACTTCCAAAGAAGTTATTGATTCTCAGGCCGATGCCATTCCAAGAACAGAAAATGGCTTGATTGATTGGTCACAAGTGAGGCTTGCTTTTTTCTTAATTTTTAAATGTATTTTTGGATTTAATTTAATTCATGAGTTGCCTCCTGATTTGACAGGACTTTTTTGAAAAACCAGCATTCTTGACAGTTTCTGGTCAACTCAATGGCGAAACATATGCAACTGCTCTTACTGATGTACATCTTTTTTCATATATTAATAAAGTTTTTGATCCGATTAATGAATGCGGTTATTTTATTACTTATGAAAACATTTACTTTCAGGTGTATACATTTGGTCCTACGTTCCGAGCAGAAAATTCCAACACTTCTAGACATTTAGCCGAATTTTGGGTATTCTTTCTGTTTTCTCTAAAGCCATTTGAGTTTTGTATTTTACATTACTGAATTAAAGAATGCGTTTTTTGGTTTTTAATTTTCTATTTATATTTTGAAGATGATTGAGCCCGAGCTTGCATTTGCGGACTTGAATGATGATATGGCATGTGCCACTGCCTATCTACAGTATGTCGTATGTTACTTCATCGACCCTTGATAGCTAGTAAATTACCTTATAACTCCTCTGCCTTGAAAAAAGTTTTACTGTCTAAAGGTGTAATATAGAAATTCCACTTTATAAGCTTTGATATGAACTTAATATGTAGTTTTCCACAATTTAGGTGAAACATGTTCTTGAAAATTGCAAGGAAGATATGGATTTCTTCAATAATTGGATTGAGAAAGGAATCATTGACCGTTTGAGTGTAAGGTTTTCTGTGCAACTTATTATCATTCATCTTTAAATTATAATCTATTGTTTTCAGTTGTTATATATGTATAACCTGTGATTTTACTCAACAGGATGTTGTCGAGAAAAGCTTTGTGCGAATGACTTACACAGATGCAGTTGAACTGCTTCTAAAATCAAAGAAGAAATTTGAATTTCCGGTACTTATTGTAACTTTTTATGTACATCTTAAAGTTGCCAAATTCTTTGACTTTTGAGAGTCAAACCTGTTATGCTATAGGTGAAATGGGGATGTGATTTGCAAAGTGAGCATGAACGATATATAACCGAGGAGGCTTTTAACGGATGTCCTGTTATTATAACAGACTACCCTAAGGCATGATCTTCTTCTACTGTATGTAAATTAATACTATTAGTACTTTAAAGTTTAATCATCTGTAGTTTTTCTTTAAAACATTCAGGATATTAAGGCGTTCTACATGCGACTAAATGATGATGGGAAAACCGTTGCAGCCATGGATATGCTGGTCCCGCGGGTAAAATATTATTTGCATTCATTTCATGCCATGCACCTAATAATATTATCCATGCAATAAATATAAACTTCTTTGCGAATTTGTGATATGTATATATATTTATTTATTTGTTGTGTGTTAGGTTGGTGAGCTTATTGGTGGAAGTCAAAGGGAAGAACGTCTGGATTATCTGGAAGCCCGCTTAGATGAACTGAACCTCAATAAAGAGAGCTTTTGGTGGTATCTGGATCTTCGGCGTTATGGTACAGGTCAGCATTAAAAATAACATCTTTTTTTTCAAGTTTTATAAGTGAATAAAACATAAACTCAGCATTGTTGTACTAATTGTTTTGTCCTATGTAGTTCCACACGCGGGATTTGGATTAGGTTTTGAAAGGCTTGTGCAATTTACAACTGGAATTGATAACATTCGGGACACGATTCCATTCCCTCGGGCACCCGGTTCAGCTGAATTTTAGGTTCAGTTTTATCCGGGAAACACATTTTTTTCATTGTAACTTCTTCATATGCAAATTTAGACATAAAAGGGAAGATTTTTTTTATCATAAACTTATTCAATTGTTTATTATAACTTATTTTTGATTATTCATTACAAATTTAGTTGTATAGATGCATGATTACAGTTATATTTGTTACATCTTTTGACTTATTATGAACACCTTGAAGAGTGGCATATGCCATTCAGCCATTGTCTCATTGGTAACAAAACAGTAAACGGTACACTTTAAAGCAAAACCTATTACTATTACTATTACTATACAAGTGGATATGCATACAGAACATTAGAAACCAGAAATTACGGATGCAAACGTGTCGAGTTGCTCGCGAGCTACTGAGCTCGGATCGATAAAAATAACTTGAAATGAGCCAAGCTTGAGCTGGCCCCGGGCCTAAAAAAAAGCTTATTTAGTTATCGAGCCCGAGCTCTAGCTTTGTATGGGAAGCGTTTAGGCTTGTCAACCTTAACGAGCCTTGTATATTTTTAAGTTTGACCTTTTTTGGACTTCTATGTATTAAGTTAACACTTCACAGCCGAGCTCGAGCAGGGCTTTGGCTTGTTGAAGGTACTAAACAAGTTCGAGCCGAGCTTAAGCTCATTTAAGATTTTTCTCGAAGTAAAAGAAATGTACATAAATTAATTAATAAATAAATAAATGAGTCAAGCCCGAGCTTGAAAAAATAACTTACAAGCCTAGCTTGAACTTTAAAGAAAGAGCTCTAGCCTAATCATGCTCGCCTGCTCGGGCTTGGCTCGGCTTGTTTACCCCCATGTCAAAGACCATATTAAACTTGGTTTTTAAGTTCAAGATCATCACTACTAGGGATAAATACACGCGCGTACGTAAATGGACATTCCAACATATTGATAACTGGCAAATATTTCATTTTGTGTTTAATATTGTTGGACTTCATTATCGATTTAAATTCGAAATTTAACAAAAATATGTAATTGCTTGTCGTGCTCATTCTATTACATTTGAATAACCAAAAATAGTAATCATTATCCTTATCCTTTGATAATTCATGTCATCCCCTTAAAGAGAAACATTAGACATTTTTCTCAAAACCAATTTTAATGAATTTGATACGTAAAATAGTGGTACATTCTACATGTTTGAATAATGTCCAAATGAGTATTCATATGTAAACTAATGTTAATCCATTACATGATTAAATAAATAAAGAGAAAAATACGGTTTTCGTTGTATGTTTAAATTTACTATCTTAGTCCAAAAGTTTAAAATCTGTTTTTTCATCCCTAGAGTTTCAATTCGTCAATCTTGTTAACATATTTCGGATTGAAATAGCAGATTTTAACAAACCACATCGACGAAAATTGCAACAAAAATGATACTTTAGAAACGGAAATAACATATATTAAACTTTTGGACTGAAATAACAAATTTGAACAGATCATAAAGAAGAAAACCGCACTTTACTCATAAATAAAACTGCAAACATATTTTCTCATAAGAATTGCATAATTCAATGCATAAAAAATAATTGTAAAACTGCCCAACATAATTTCTAAAATTAAACTACTAAATAGTATTATTATATATAACAATTAAGAAGCTTTGCGACACAACCACGTGATTGGTTCATGTGGCCTTGTGTGGTTGGTCGGCTTTTTTATTTACTTTTAATTTGTTCTCGTTTTTAAACTCGCGTCGGTTCGACACCGCGAAATACGTTTTTTTACTATTGATAACGTCAAATGATTCCGGCCGAATTCGTGTCAGCTCGCGATCGCAACCTAAGGTTTTTTTCCCCACAAGTTTTTTTTGTTCATCGATTCTAGACGAATCCGCATTAAATCACGGCCACAGCGTGCACATATTTTTTGGGTTTCGCCACTGTCTTTTTTATGTAAATATGTTGAATATGTTGTATTTTGAGTGCGGACGAATTAACTTATTGCTTTAATTTCGGTGTCGTAACCTAACCTGATACTAGCCGAACTCATGTCGGTTCACCACTACAACACATGGTTTTCTGTGTACGATTTAGTGCTGACGACGTTGATTACGACTAAATTCGTGTTGGTTCGCAAACGCAGCACGCGGGTTTTTTTATTACTTTTTTTGTCCCTCGATTCCAGAATCAACAAAATTCGTATCAGTCGCAACTACAACACGAGCGTGTTTTATTTGTTCGCCACATTTTTTATATTTTAAACCTGTTAAAGTGTTGTATTTGATAGTTTGCGTTATTTTTGGCGTCGTAACCAGATGCCAACCGAAGTGTCATCGGTTCGTAACCGCAACGTGTATTTTGTTATGTTAATTTGTTGTATTTTTCGTTAACTAAATTTGGGGGGGGGGGGCAGGTTATTGGTTTCGTAACACGACACCGATCAAATTACCTCAACTCGCAAACGCACTGCACGATTGATAAGTTGTATGAGCACGACTGTAAATAACATCAACCCGACGCAACACGTCGGGAATGTTGTTGGTGGGAATCAAATTCATTACCTTCCTTTTAAAATGTTTGTGGCTTACCAACTCAACTAAAATGAATTGATGGTAACCTTTTTTTTTTCTTAATTGGTAAAGATTCACAACCTTTCATTTTTATTTTCTAATACAAATACATTTTATTATTACTAATATATGTATTTTAGAAAATTATTTATATCTTATGAATTCATAAGATATGTTATTATACATGTTATTCAGTTTAAGTTTTTTGTTGTATTTTTTAATCACCCGTATATCAGAGGCTATATCCTAATATACTGAATATTACATTATCAACTTCCTCAAGTTGGAGTACTTTAAACCACTTGGAAAAGTCCAATGCAGGATACAGAAACAAACTAAACAATTATATATATTTTAAATGGGGGAAAACCATCACAAAGTTTTGTTGAAACGTGTGGCGGTTAACTCGGTAAACTTAGTAAGAACTCTGCCGGCTGACTACGATAATAATATCGTTATTGCTGACTGCCCAGTTAGTGTTAACCGTCTAGCTAGACTTACTCATGATTAGGCATGCCACTTTAGACCACAATTCCAAACCCTACGTAAAAAAACTCAAACCTGAACCATAGTAATTCGGATCGGTTTTCTGCTTTTTAAGTTTTGAAACCCAAAAACCCAAATAAAGTATATGGCATTCTGAAACCCGACATTAGGTATAGTCATTTCGGTTCGCATTCCACCAATGGCATCGAAATCGAACTAGTTTCAAATCTTTTTAACTCGTGTGAATATTTTTCCGGATTTGACTTTGATATTAAGTAAACACACTTAATCAAAACCCACTAAAATGAGTAAAATCTTAACCAATGATTTTATTTCATTTTTTTTATTCCAAAAATTTGGTGAAAAAGTCCTTGACCATAATTACACGTAATTCATTAAGAGATATGCTCAACTTCGTAAGGTTGAAAAACACCTTTTATCTTAATCATAAGAAGAAGCATACCTTTAATTATTTTTAGTAAGACTTGTATAAATCTTAGAAGAGCCGTTTGTTAATTGATGAGTAGAAGGAACCCATTGCCACATCATCCTACTTCTATTCCAAGCGTGTCCCACATACAAACATGCTTATATATATATGTAGGATATGCATGCATATACACACCCCGAATAAGTTTGATAACCTATATATCCTTATCAGGCTGTATGTATTATTCACAAATGGCCACGACCATAAGAGACAAGACACTATCCGGCGTCGGAAACCTAATAAAACTCCTCCCAACCGGGACGGTCTTCACATTCCAGTTCCTAAACCCGGTCCTAACGAACAACGGCCACTGCTCGACCGTCAACAAATACCTCTCCGCCGCCCTCATCACCGTCTGCGGCCTCTCATGCATATTATCCTCATTCACAGACAGCTACGAAGACGAAGACGGCACTACCCATTACGGGGTGGCCACCCCGCATGGGTTCTGGCCGTCTCCGTCTGTTGATGTCTCCACGTACAAGCTTAGAGTTGGGGACTTTGTGCATGCGGCTTTTGCCGCGGTGGTGTTTGCGGTGGTGGCATTGTTGGATGATAATACTGTCCAGTGTTTTTACCCGGGATTCGAGACGAATGAGAAGATGTTGATGATGGTGATCCCGCCTGTGATCGGGGCGGTTTCGGGCTCGGTGTTTATGTTGTTTCCGAATACTCGGCATGGAATTGGGTACCCATCATCATCTTCAAGCAGCCAGAGCTAAGTGACCAAGTGAAGCATATGCATAATATTATGTATGGGCTTAATTCATGCTTAAAGGAGACATGTTGTATTGTTGTTTAATACTATGTTATCATGTTTGGGTTTGAAGTATGACATATATTTTTAAATTTGAATTTTTTTTTTGGGATGTATTTGATGAATATGGGTTCGGTTCGGTTATGAAACAAAACTGAATCATAACTAAAGCTGTATTCAAGTCCTAGTTAATTAGTGATGTCTTCTTTTATTAACTGGTATGGTATATATCGTCTTGCAATAATCCTATATGGCTATATTTAATATAAGATGATCATTAAAACCAATATCCATCACTAATGAAAACAATCACTAAATACATCTAACATAAATAATAATAATAAATATATAATACTTTTAAAAACTGTAAAAAGTATATGTCGACAAAGAGTTCTGCTTTTGTGGCGACACAACAACTGTCAAGTGACATCAGCGTTATGGTTTCCAGGGAAACACCCAAGCCAAACTCTAAAGCAGCTGTGAACACGATTAAGACAACAAAGTCGGGTTAGAATAGGGTAACGGGCTCCCTAAATTTAGAGTGTGATGGTTTAAACACAAAAAAAAAGTTGTCATTTTAAAAAAAAGATAGCCTCTTGATGGAAAGTCCATCGATAAAGCATGTGTATCGGACCATTAGTGCGTTATGGTTTTTCAATCGTAATTCAAATAACATACAAGATGCATTGTAAGATTACTTATGTCATATTAGTTATATGTCAATCGTAATTCAAATATAAGTTAATAACGTACAAGATGCATTTTTATATTACTTAATCGTTATCTGTATAACCACTTTTATATCATTTTTTAAAACCAAAATGCCTCACTCACGTATATGACATAATAACTTGTGCGTTATTTTAAAAACCAAAAGGTCAATTATGGTTGTGTATTCACTTTAACTCACGTATATGACATAATAATAAGTAATATTAAAATGCATCAGCTCGTGGGTTATTTTTAAAACCAAAAAAGCCAATTTTATAAGCCATTCCAATATGCATGAGCGTGACATGGTCAACTATATAAGTACATCATACGCAAATAAAATAACTACTTTTGTGAACTTTCATTTTATAAAATAGAAATTCTAATATCAATAATTTGGGAAAATTCCAAAATATTCCAATTTAGTGGAGAGATCCGCAAATGACCCCTTTCATTCGAATATTTCATATATGTTCATCCAAAACCTGTCGACAGAGACAAATTTTAAACAAAATCCGTTATCGCCGACGAGTTTTGTTAGAGCCAATCAAAACCAACCACGTGTTTCAAATCTATCGGCTCAAACAACTTTTGAACCAGACCCGTCGGCTCCGACAACTTTTATAAATTTTGGAATTCGTCTTTTTTAAACCCGTCGATTTTAACAAAGTTTTGAATTTTTTGTTTTTTTTAATATTACTTATTATAATTATTTTTTCTCGTATTTAATTTTTCTTTTATAACTTTTAAAATACAAGACTTTAAAAATTTTTGAATATACCGTTGAGACGTGCTTATTTTTATTTACGCGCCAATATAAATTTTACTCAAAACCGAGTCGGGTCAAATATATATCAAAACGTTCAATAAAAACTTGACCCGACTCGGTCTTGAATAAAATTTATGTTGGCACGTAGATAAAAATAAGCATATTTCAACAGCATGTTCGAAATTTATAAAACATTATTTTTTAAAAGTTATAAAAGAAAAACGAAACATAATTATGTTATAAAAAAAGTTACAAACTTCAAAATATGAAATTATGTCGTGAACTACGAAATTGAATTCAAAATGGTTTGGGACACCACCTTTTATCCAGGTGACATGCTATCATTGACTTTTAAAACTCAGTCTTTACGATCATAAATGTGTGGTCGCCGACGAGATTTGTATAGACAGAGTATTCAAATAAAAATGAATAAATGGTGTTTTTCTCTCTACTAAAAGCAACATTTTAAGAATTTTTCTTCAATAATTTATCTACAAAAAATTAAAACCAATATGTTACATGCATAACCACTTTTATATCACTTTTTAATACATTTTCCACTTGTTTTTATTTTTTTAGGGCCATGATATTTTATTAATTTAAATCTAAATAGTAAGCAATAGTTTTTATTTTTTTTTTTATTTTTTTTTTATTTTTTTTTTCTTGTCAAAAAAAAAAATCCTGAGTAAGAAGCCTTATGAAGGTTTTTGCTACAACAAAAAAATCATATTTATCAAACCATAAACATCTACAACACATTTTCTATCCAAAACAATACATAACCAGCACTAAATTCACCCAATTAAACCCTTTTAATTCTTGTTCTAATAACAATGACAAACCAAATGAATATTTATATGATCTGGGTCACAAGATCCGAGAATGCACGAATTCGGGTCTTTATAACCATGGCCAACAGCTTCATTGTTACATTTTAAAATCTGGGTTAACTACCAATGTGTTCATTTCATCTGCATTGATAAATTTTTATGTTAAAATGGACTTGGTAAATGATGCCCACCAACTGTTTGATGAAATTCCTGAACCGGGTTTAGTCGCTTGGAACGCGTTGATCTCGGGGTATGTTCGTTCAGGGAAGTTTCGTCAGGGTTTGAGTTTGTTTCTTGAGCTAGAAAAGTCGGGAATTTGTTCGGATTCGTACTCGTATACTGCGGTTTTAGCTGTTTGTGGACAGCTAAGTTTTATACAGTTGGGCAAGTGTGTTCACTCCAAGATTGTTAAATCTGGTGTGGAATCAAGTACTTTTGTGTCTAATTGTTTAATTGATATGTATGGAAAATGTGAGGTTGTTGAAGACGCGATCAAGATTTTCGACGAAATGTGGTTTAAGGACATGTTTTCGTGGAACTCGGTGATTGGTGCGTGTACTCGAAACGAAAGAAGCGAGCAAGCAGTCGGGTTTTTGAATCAAATGCCTAACCCGGATACGATATCGTACAATGAGATCATCACGGGCATTGCACGGTTTGGGGACATGGAACAAGCCATTGCGATTCTATCAACTATGCCAAACCCTAATTCATCTTCTTGGAACTCGATTCTAACCGGGTATGTGAACCGCAACGATCCAAGAAATGCTCTTAAGGTATTTGGTCAAATGCATTCAAAAGGCGTACGAATGGACGAGTTCACGTTTTCGAGCATATTAAGTGGTGTGGCGCGTGTTGGAGCGTATAGATCGGGAACTTTAATCCATTGTTGTGTGGTGAAGCTCGGTTTTGATGAAACGGTAGTAGTTGGTAGTGCTTTGATCGATATGTATTCGAAATGCGGGCAGGTAAACGCAGCCGAGTTCATTTTTGAATCGTTGCATAATAAAAATTTAGTAACTTGGAACGCAATGATATCGGGATTTGCTCATAATGAGAATTCAAGTAAAGTGATTGAACTATTCGAGCTAATGAAACACATGAAGGATGTACACCCAGACGGGATCACGTTTTTAAACGTGTTATCTGCTTGTTGGCATAACAAGAGGCCATTAGAAGTTGCAGCCCAGTACTTTGAATCAATGATACGCGATTACGGCATAGATCCAACGGTCGAGCATTGTTCTTGCATGATCAGGCTTATGGGCCATGAAGATGAGGTTTGGAGAGCTGAAGGAATGATAAACAGGCTCGGGATTGAGTCGTGTGGGGGTGTCTGGAGGGCGTTGCTAGCGGCTTGTGTCGATTGTGGGGATTTAAAAGTGGCTGAAACTGCAGCTAGAAAGGTGGTTGATCTTGAAGGTGATGGTGACTTTGTTTATGTTATGATGTATAATATTTATGCGCGGTTTGGTAAGTGGGAGGATGCGGGTGTCGTGAGGAAGACGATGAGAGACAAAAAGGTGTCAAAAGAGGCCGGTTTTAGCTGGATTGAAAGATAATAGTTGATATAGAGGTGCACAAATCGGGTTCAAATGGAAAACCCGAACCGGTTCCAAACCGGTTTTTTCACACCGGGTTGTAAAATGGCACCGGTTTCAATCAAGAACCGGTTCGGTTCCCGACCCGAACCGATGCCCAGATATGCGAACTTTTAAGAACCGGGTAGGGTATGAACCGGAACCAGTTTTTACGTAAAAACCGGTTCCACCGGTTTTTTTTGAAATTTAAATATTAGAGCCGTTAGGAACCGGTTCCAACGGCTATATAGCCGTTTTTGACCGTTGGAACCGGCTTTTTAACTATAAATAGGTTATTTTCTTACTATAAATAGCAAGGTTTGTTTGTTTACTTGTTAAACCACTTCCAAAACTATAAAACACACTCCAAACCACAATTAACCTTAAACCGACAACAAATGGCAACCAATGATGACGTTGTTATGGTGATCGAAACAACAAGATGCCCCGATGTTTGGGTTCATTACGATTTGTGTCTCATGACCGACTCACATGAGTTGGTGTCTAAAAAAAACCGGTTCCAACGGCTAATTGGTGTCTAAAAAACCGGTTCCAACGGCTATATTACCGTTGGAACCGGTTCCAACGGCTAGTTTGACTTTTGTTTGACCCTTCAAAAAAAACCCGTCGGAACCGGTTTTTCCGGGTACGAACCGAACCGGTTCCAATTAGGAACCGGGTTGGAACTGGTACTAACATACAAATAGGAGAACCGGGTACGATTTTTGGGTACAAAAATACCCAAACCGAGTATTGTTCCAACTGGGTTGGAACTGGAACCGGTTCCGGTTCGGTTCCACCAGTTAGGTTCCGGAACCGGTTTTTTTGTGCACGTCTAAGTTGATATGATATTAGTTTAACTTATATGTCAAATCATTTGTATGTAGATTTTGGTAATTTTCTATAAAACACATTTGTTCATTTCCTTTCATTTAACCTTAATCTAGCAAACGTACAAAAACGAACGATATCACACAAAATAAGGTAAAATTAAGCCAAATAATTGTTGAAAACAGGAGAGCAGTCAACAAAAGAAACATCTTAAAGTTGTGTGTAGAACATCTTAATGCAAGACTTGTTCAGGCATCTATTATGAGCTGCAAAATTAACTGGGATGAATCACAAAACCTGCCTTCTTGATAAATGATTTCAGTCAGCTAACGGGTCACCTTGGAACCGATAAACCCAGCTCTAGTTCAAAGAAAAAGAACCCATATCAGATGCGGATACGACCCTCTATGCAGTCATATTACAATCAAATATTTCAAGATCATGCAAAAAAGTGTTTAAAAAATCTACTTTTGGATCCATATAAATGGTTTGACTTCCTAACACTTGTGAACATCAATAAGCATTAATTATATATAATCCAAGTAGGGTTCCGTCTTATTAGCATGATGAAGCAAGCCCGTCTCTAATAACAGCATAATGTATCACGTTCCATCAAAATTATCTGAGGAAAACGAGAATCTCGTGTTACTATAAATACTCTCTTTCACCATGAATGCAAATATTTGTAGATTTATATTATTTCTGCAATTATGCTGTTACAAGTTCAAATAACAAGGAGCCTGCTTTCAAATAAATCACAAAGGTTCAACAAAAAGTTCACATTTCATGATCAAGATAAGTAACGGTTTTGCAAATCAATAAACGAGTAAAGTTCCTTGCTATTAGCATCATGACTTGAGCCCACCTTTACAAACAGCAAAATGTATCACGATCCATCAAACGCATCTGGGAAAACGAGAATTCTTGTTACTATATACTCTAGTTTCAGCTAATTGAGCACAAATACGTGTGTTGCAGCAAGACTTCAAATTATAACTATCCAACTATATCACAAATTAAATATGCATCCAACAGGTAAACGACCACAAAACCACAACGTAAGTCAATGTATTAAAACGATAAGGTTAAAATACCAACAAAATGAACACTAGTGAAGGAAAACTCTTATCAAATCTTTGTGCTTTGGCATAAAATAGCAAACAAATCATAACCAAACACTCAAAATGTTCCTCTCGTTGAATTGTGCCCAGAGTCTATTATTAATCCTATAACTTTTAATTTGGTAAATACTCATACTTGACACGAACATAGGTCTTGTAAATCCCAGTTCATTTCTTTCATGCATTGAGAAAATTATGTGCCTGCAGGAACCAAACTCCAGTCAGATACCTGATCAATGCATCCTCTCACACTCTATATACTAAATCAACTAGAAAACGTGTTTCTAGATTCTCTGACACACAAGAATTTGAACTACTCGTCTTCTTAATATAAACAAGTGTTTATGTTCTGGTTTGAGCATGACCAAGTATCATATTCTTACTTCTATACCATATATAGTTATTATTATCATCATCATCAAAAAAGCACAAACGCACTAAGCTTGGCGAAGTAGGAATCCAAATGATGCACACTACTCTCATAATGCACATTTAGTATAGAAAATGACAAAAAAAAAATTATGCCGTGTCATTTAGGTTAAGACATGCAACGCACTAGTTTCATATAGCTTACACACACAAAGAAACACACAAGCATTTTCACACGCATCAAAGAATCATGTCCACAGCAATGCAATGATTCGATTCAAATCCAACAAACACAATGCAGCAAGTGAGAAAACATATTATCATGAACACAACTTATAAAAGCAACACACGGATCACATGGGAGAAGTTGTGACTCACAGTAAAATAACACAAAACATATTAGAGGCCAGGTGAGGTACGGCAGAGTGTACCCTGTGAAAGAGATCTGCAACTCCTTGAACTAGTGCTCAAGCAGAATATCAATCTTGCTGCAGCAACTGCATTGTGTAGGGGCAACAGTGACTGCACACATCCAAGTTCCGATGGACACCTACCAAATACATCATCACAAACTCTTTAATATTAAGCATTTGCAATCTACTGATCGGCAGAAACGATTCATAATCCCTTAGATTAAAATCAACCACAACTAGAGATGCAAACGAGGCAAGCTGCTCATCAGCTACTCGTTAAAGGCCTGAGTCGAGCTGAGTTTAAACAAGCTTGAGCCTAAAATTAAGCTTGTTTAGTAAACAAGCCGAAGCCCAAGTTTCACTTGCTGAGCTCGAGCCAGATTGTGTGCCTAAACAAGCCTATTACGTATAGATTTTTATATAACATGTTAAATATATAGCTTTATAATAGTGAGTAAATAACATTTATTATGATGGGTGAGCGAAAACTGAACGGTTAACCAAAAACGACAAAACTGAACCAAAATTTACAGAATACCGCGAAAACCGAATTAAATGAAAATTGGTTATGGGTTTTTCTGTACCCTCGGTTAACCGAAATTAACCGAACCGTACCATTCATATTTCCATATGTTTCTAGCTTCAATAAAAACTAAAATTAAAAGTATATAGAAAAATAAATAAAACAACTAATAAATAATAAACGAGCCAAGCTGACAATTAAACTCCCAAGAAATTAACAAGTAAAATGATTATACCTTGAGATTGAAAATCGAGGAAGCGGTGAGGCGGTTGGAAGATTAAACTTTGGTGACGAAGGTGCAGATTTGGGAACAGAGGCAGACTTGAATGCTGATTTGAGATTGGAAATTGAAGCTTTGTTCATCAACCTGTTGCACCTTGAAGCCATTATCGCCACAGATCTGACTGTCAATTGGATTGATTGGTTGTGATTTTAGGGTTTAGGGTTTTATGGTTAGCGGACGGACGTTATCAAGTTGCCTATCGGGTGTTATGTGTGCGGACAAGATCCGACCCGATTGAAATGACCGCGACTTGTGCGGAGCTACTCGAGTAGCTCTAGCTTAGCCTTATCATCAAATAAAGCTCGTTTAGTTATCGAGCTCGAGCCTTGGGTAAAAAGCTTGTTTAGGTTTGTTGAGTATTAACGAACTTTGTGTGTTATGAAGCTTGACCTTTTTGGGGCTTTGGTGTGATCATTTTATACTGCACTGGGATGTAAACGAGTCGAGCTACTCAAGATCGACTTGTGAAAAAGCTCGATCGAGCCGAGCTTAAGCAAGCTCAAGCCCGATTTCAAGCTTAAAAGTAAGCTCGTTTAGTAAACGAGCCTACCATTTATATAATTTTTTAAAATATTTTTAATAATATTAATTAATATATATGATGTTATGAAAAAATAACTAAAAATAATTAAATAAAAACATATTATTTTATACACAAAATTATAATTGAATATATATATATATATAAATATACAAAACTAGTTAATAAATAGTAAACGAGCTGAGCTCGAGCTCCATATAAGTTAAATGAGCCTAGTCGAGCTCGGGCTCAGTTCGACTCGTTTGCACCCCTACACTGCACAACTGAGCTCGAGTTGAGCTCTAGGTCATTAAAGGTACTACACGAGCTTGAGCAACATGTATGGTTTAATAAATAAATAATAAATTAGTCGCGTCAGAGCTTAAAAACAACTCGCAAGCCGAGTTCGAGCTTTAGAGAATGAGTTTGAAATGAACCGAGCTCGAGCTCTAGTAAGTCAAAATACGCCGAGCTCAAGCTAGGCTCGTATACACCTCTACGTGACTCCAACAAAGAATTATATTAGGCGAGTTGTTAATTGTTAATTACGGCAACATGATGAGCTATAAAAATCGTCTATACTCTGTACTTTATTTATTTACAATGAAACTAATTTATAAAATCAGTTACTTTTGTTTAGCATGTAGTCTTTGTTTATGGCTCCATGTCGCATGTTTCAAACTAGCATCGAAGTTATCTATCGAATACGATATTGTCTTTAGGATATCTACAATGGGTTTTTGTCGACCTATATGACACCTGAAAAGCGCCTCACGCCGCTACACATTTTAAAAAAATGGGCCTTGCTCCTATGTTATCCAAGAACGACTTACCCCACTCTTCAATCCCACTCTCCTAAACATATATGTATTTTAAATTTTTGTTTAAACATTATCTTAAACCCATAGAAGCCCAATACCGGAATTAAAAAATACAATTCAAACTAAATTCGTCTGAGTAGCTCGATTCTAGATCCAAAGGAAGCGAATCACTTTAATGTCTTCACCTATTCGTCTATTGTTTTAACTTATGTAGGAGAATACCCCTTATGCCAAACTCCTCAAATTCTCCAACATATTGTGAGAATGACTACTTGCTTTATTAATACCATTTTCTTCCTTCAACAACATGGGATTTCAATTTTTTTTTCTCTTTTTTCTAATAATTCAAAATTTACTCGATTATAAAACTTTTAAAGAAGGTTGAAATTCAAAAAATTACAATTTATGTGGTCGTGAAAACATACACACAAAATTTCAAATCTTAACATGTATGGTTTGTTCTTGTAACCTACTTGTTCTAATGTTTCTCACTAGGTTCGGTCCTATCAAATGTGATGTTTATTCCTACAAGGTCAAACACTTAAAATAATAATAATAAAATAATGGTAAAAACACTTTAATCGGTTCAACCCAACCTGACCCGTATTAATCACTGGATCCGTATTCATGTTTTTTTTTTAATGTTAAGAAAAGAATAAATTAAATGAACCCACTACAAGTAAACCCCACAAAGAAACCCACTGGACCCATCTTCCTCTCCCGGGTCGAAAACCCGAAGAAATATCCGACTCCATAGACGGACTATACCTAAAATTCGGGTTCGACCCGTATAAATTCTGCACCCCCATAATATCATCCATTTTAAGATCCACTTTCCGAGTCCGCGGACCCAAACTCGGGTACATAACCGCTTCCTTAACCGAAGAATGAGCCAACCCGAGCACATGCCCGATTTCATGAGTTGCGACCGACTCCAAATCGACGGCCACGCTTGATTGGCTCATTTTTAAATCAACGGCCCATGTTTCCGCTTCGTCCAAGTGGAGCCTACCATTTTTGGGCGAGAAAGCGTGGGCCAGCACCCCTAAAATCCCGTCAAATGGGACACCGTCCCCATGGTCCCCTTCATAAAACCCGATCTTTATATCCGCTTTTCGATAATCATCCACCTCATTAAAGTCCACGGGGATCGTCGCCGCCCACCGGGCAAACGCCCGTTGGAACGCAATTCGTATGTCGGTAAAACTAAGGTAATCTATCATATGACTCTCCGAAAAAGCATAAGTCAACGTCAACGTCTCGTTTTTCGTGCGTTTTGGCCACCTTGGCTCCCCGCTAAAATACGCGTAATGTTTACTCACGTGGAAATCATTACTATAAATATGCTTTCGAAAAATATTATCCGAGACGCCACACCGTGGCGACATTATCTCGGTAACCGTGTCGGGATCGAGTTTTCCCGTCACTGGTAACCCGAGTTTCGTTTTGTAGGTTAATACCGCGGTCTCAAGAGTGTCGTCAAACACGTCAGTAAAATTTTTGGCCCCGTTAAGGTAACCGAACCGATGGAAGTACCGTTTGAGCTCGGACATGCCGGGTAAGTTAGCGCCTTTGCCAGCATCGGTGAACTTCGAAAACTCTTGCCATTTGTTGATCTTGGAGAGGTCTTTGATGGCTAAGTTTGGTGAAGGTGATGGAGGAACAGTTCTGGCGGGAAAAATGCATGGGATAATATTAGAGAGGAAGAAAAACACGACATAACAGAAAAACCTGTGCATGGCGGTTTTTTCAGTTTTGTTTTAGGGTATGGTACGTTTTGTTTATATATATGCTTAGGTACAAGGTAACGTACAACTTTTGCCATATGATGTACAAAGCTATTGCAAAGGTGTTTTTAAATTGGTTATTATTATTATTATTATTATTATTATTAAAGATAAATGTTAATCTTGCTCTATTTTGCATCAAAAATTATAATTAAACTATTTTTTTTATCAGGTTTGAACATGAGGTGGGCTCTTTTAACGATTAAAATCAAAATAAAATAGCCATGTGATTGAAGAATTATAACATTTATATGTTTTTTTTACTATTAACATTTGTGATGATTAATATTTACTTGTTAATATACTTATACCATATTAATTTTATTGTTAGAATTATGTGTACGTAATATTGTCAAAAGTATAGTGGAAAAAGGAAAGGACGGTTTTTGGTTATATACTAGTATTATCGTCATTGGCAGATGGGTTTATGTGTTTTTTTCTTAATACTGGTCTTATATTGAACGGCTGTATATACAACACCTAATGAACAACGCATATGTCTTATATGGTAATTGGTATTAAGATTTGTTCCAAAGTTTAAACGATTCTTGTTAAGAACTAATTACCCGATGATTTTCTTTGTTCTTATCGTATAATTAGATATACCATAGTTTTTTTTATTGCGTTTATACAAGTAATGATGCATATTAGACAATATTAATATACGTTAAATTGTGGATAGTTTCAAGGTTATGAAGTGACCGAAATTTGGTGACAACCCTAATTACAAAGGTTGCGTTGTGAGGGTTGGACAAATTGAATGCAACAAAGAAAAGCAGTGGAGAAAGTTAAGAAGATTCTTTGATTATAAACCTTGCAATTTTCAATATTCTTACCAACTTTCATGGGTGCATGCGGGTTGGGTCAACCACTTGGGTGGGATTCTGTTTCGATTTATTTTTTATCAATATAAACGTGAATTATTGGGTTTATGATTCTACTTAATTAATCTTAATCTTAAATTTTATTTTAAAAATATATATAAATAAAACATTTAAAAGCTCTCTGGTTGTTTCTCACCTTTTTTTTAAGCCATTAAATTGCTTTATTTAACCCGAATTCACATGTACAGGGTAGCCCTTATGTAAGGCCTTGATCCCGATGCTCTACATTGGATGTCGGATTTATTTATAAACACAGTTCTTAAATATCATAGTGAATTAAAACTTTCGCCGAATAATTAAAAGCCAACCATTCAATACAAAGCATTCAAATTTTGTCTTTAAACATAGCATAAAACATCATAACACTTCTTCTCCAGATGCCACCCTCTTCAGATCATGTCATGTGCCCCTTTAAGCCAGCTATTTTATCCTATTTGCCTGTGTGCATACTAAAAGTCTGCTATACTGAGCGAGTTCTAGTTAATCATGCAACATACGCTACATTCACATACTTGTATATACGCATCCGTAGATACATAATACATACTTAACGTACTTACTTTATTCATACATACTTACGTACATTTATACTTTACTACTTTCATACTTTCATTCTTTTTTTCTTTAACTTATTAATACATACATAATTATCTCTACGTTTTAAAGAGTATTTCGCCCCAACTTCCTCGAATATTATTAGTGTTCGGCTCCTTTCTGACTCGGATATTATTAGGGTCCGGTTCCCTTCTGTTCGTACCATACAACCATACACACTTTGCCATACAAACATACATACTGTTAGTTATATATTTTCATATACCTCTACGTACATGCCCTTAACTCTTTCTATAACATTCAAGTATCATTTACAAACATTCATATATAATACACTTACCACTTAAGGTAAGTGTGTTAACTAAACACATAGGAGTATGCACACATCCCCGAAAAAATAACAGAGAAAGGGGGCTAGAAATTCACCTGGATCCTGTTCCTCTCGAAGTTGACGGTCACACCTCTTTTCAGCTGGGCACGGTTAACTGTGTAACATATTATAAGCATCACTTAACTACTCCTAATTGTCACACCCCAACCTAAGGCGGAAATGCTGGGGCGTGAAACTAATCAAGTGGAGCTTTCTCCACCACAGTCAAACTTCATGGTCCTCCAAGAAATTGCATCACGATACAACCATTCATCTTCAATCATATTCCTCTTATCTCCAACTCCTCCAAACTCCACAAACTTTCGCTTTCCACCGCCTCTTTCTTTATCAAACTCCATCGCCTCTCGAGGACTCGCAACTTCTCTCTCCTCCTTCAAACAAACTCTGACAGAACGGGGGTGCTCAAGACGTGGATCCATGTCCGGAATGAAAGACTCAATTGCATAAACGGGATGACATGGATCAATGAGACCGTCTTGACCACTCGGTTGTCTCATGGATTTAGCAATATAAGTGACACTATCGTCGCCGGCTCTAAGGGTGATATTACCATCAAATACATCAACGAGTGCCTTAGAAGTACGCAAAAATGGATGACCTAAAATAATAGGAACTCTCTCATCGGCCTCCATATCTAAAACTGTGACAATCGTCAATTTCAGGTTAACTCCGTTAACTCAACTCCGTCAATTTAAACTTAAAGATCACTGAATCTATAACGCACACCTCATTACATTTAAACTAGGGTTTAAATGACGCTTGACACTTACTACATGTGTAGTCTTTTGGAAATTGCACCGAAACGCAAACGAGTTGACGCAAACAATTGGTGAATAAACGAAAAACGTCAAAACAATAATTATGTGATAATTATGTGTTAGACTTATGTGTTATGTGATAACATTGTTATAAACGTTAACTCAATGTGCTAAAACTAGTTATTTAAGCTAGAAAAATATAAACTAGAAGTTGAGGGACTAAAGTGTAACATGTTATTATTATTAATAAATATAAACCCTAACCCTCCTCCCTCTCCCTCTTCCCAAAACCGACGGCCAGCCCCCCTTCCCCCTCCTCACGATCGGCTCACACACACACACATATCTTTTGGTTTTTGATCTTGTTTTTCACAATTGAAGCCTCCTACACCCGATTCTAGTCATCTTCTACATTCCTCTTGCTTATTTTTGTGCTTTTGAAGGTATAATTATAAACCCTAAAATCTGGAAATTTCATATATTGTGTTCATATGATCTTTGTTTGATTTGATGATGTATTGATGATGATTTGATAACTAGAATTGATATTATTACATGTTAATTGTTGTGTCTTTGATTTTGAGATCAAATAAAACCCTAACCATGTATGTATGGTGTAATTGATATGCATGGATGATGGTTATGGTGTCTAGAATGTTATATGAACGGATTATGGTCCATAGATAATTAATATATTGAGTTTGGATGCAAACAGTTTCTGGACAGATTGTGTTGCTGATGTTCAATTGACTGTAACGGGGTGTAAAAGTGAAAATTGGTTGAGATTATTGATACTACAGTAAACTAGGATGAGTCTAGTTTCTAAAGAATGTAAATTTGCAATTTTTGGACGTGTAAAAGTTAACCTTTATGATTTTACAAAAACGTTGTGTAAAGCTGAGTTGTTAGACCTGCTGTTAGGTTGTTTTGTAAATGTTATATCTCATGAACTACGAGACCAATTGGGTTGGTTCCACTTCTGAAAGTTGACTTGTTGAGTTAGGAACCTAACCCAAGTGGTCTTGCAATTATTGGATTTTTCGTTTAACGGGAATTTCAAATAACATTCTGTTGCGCATGAATTTGACTGTTATGAGTTTGCAGTAATGATTTGATTACTGTGAGAAACCTAAGACATATATGCTTTTGTGATGATTTTTGGTAAATTAATTGTGATGCTATGATCGGTGGGATAGACTAGTTTTTCAAGTAGAATTCTGTCGTTAAGAAACTAGTTGCTGAATTTTGTGAAAGTTGCATGAAACAACGTGATTGCTAATTTATTATCGTGTTTTGACCAAAATGCCCTTACGGGGAATAATTGCTAATTGATTGTCATGATTTGACCAAATTGCCCTCGTGGGGAATAATTGTTAGTTAATTGTTATGTGTTGATCAAATTGCCCTTACGGGGAGTAATTGCTAGTGATGTACATTATGAATACATGACAAATAAATAATTGCTCACACATGTAACGTATCACAAATACACTTGTTAAAGTCACACACGATTCACAAACGAAACACGAAACATGTTGTGTGCATAGGTATTATGTGCCGAGTCTAGAGACTCGATAATAGTTCCGACACTTAGAAAAATCTATTTGTTGTTTTAGAACGCTAGAGAGAGTTTTTCTGTGACGCGCATCCTTTGGTGAATTATTTTGGGAATATTTCGCAAACAGTGAGTTCACTTACCCCTTTTAAACTGTTTTCAAACGCTTTTCACTTGGGGGAGATAACATACTCCGAAAACGCATTTAAGATTTTGTTAATATAGATTATATATCACTTATAAAGACTAAGTGGCAAACGCGATAACTAAAGTCCTTCATTCACATCGAACCGTCTAATATTGGATAATAGCGAGTCATTGTTGAGTAGTACTACTGGGTTTGACAAACCCCACCCAACGCTAAACTCGACTGGAGGTCGAGTGGGTGTAATCTTGGCTAAACACATACCATGGTCGGGATAGACCTGGTGGCAAGGCAAATGATAAACAGTCAGCTTCGGTGTCGAACACTTAGTAATACTTGTTTTATAGGCTAGCTACCTATAGATATATAATTGACATAGCACTATCTGGTAACGCAAAACGCTGAACGCTAAACACAAAACGCTGAACGCTAAACGCAAAACGCTGAACGCAAACGTAACGCTTTATTGATATAAGCTTGTGAACTCACCAACCCCGTGTTGACACTTTTAGTATGTTATTCTCAGGTAGCCGAGGCGGGCGCGCGGTATAGGATCATGCATTGCTTGAAAACGCTTTTGTTATGCAAACTATCTTAAAACTGTTATCATTGGGTTTAAGTCGTCCTCCAGCAGGTTGTGAGTCGAGCCAAGTGGCGGCACGACCCGTGAGTGAAAACGGGAACAAATGGAGGAAAATGGCATCTTCATTAGCACCTTGCAAATTGAACGTCCTAAGCGCACGGGTGAGACTGTTGATGTGCGCTGGTGTATCCTCATCGTCACGGCCATGGAATAAGTTACTCTGGATGAGATTGGTTATGACATAAGAAGGAATCTGCCAGGAATTTGAGTTATCGATTGCTGGGGTGATGATGGGCGAGTGATCTCGGTGAAACCCTCGAAAGCTTGTTGGTAAACGGTTCGGTTGTCGGCCATTTAAATATCGGGAATGGTTTTGGGGCTCGACGGCGGTGAACTGTGTGGTGATGTCTTCGGTGGAGAATCTATGGTGATCGGTGAACTAACTTCTGACTTTAACGGAAGTGGCCCTTGCGAACGAAGATGTGGCATAAACCTGAAAAGCACACAAGACCAAATCATAGACTCTATTTAAAAACAAAAATAAAATCAAAACAAATAAAATAAACTAAACTTAAAATTAAACTAAAATTAATTAAACTCCTACGACTCAAAAGACAAACAAAACAAGTAGCACGTATGTAGCAGATAAATCTAATCAAAGCTAATAACGCAATCGCCAAAAGTCCCCGGCAACGGCGCCAAAAACTTGATGTGCTAAAAGTAGTTATATAAAAACATGCTAATCTAGACACTAAGTAATAAATTCTAGACTCTTAAACTTAACTAAACTACTAACCGGCAAGTGAACCGGTCGACTCTAGTACAGCTAAGTAAGTCCGGATATCGAACCCACAAGACTCTTTAAATTACGTTTACTAGCTAATTAGACTCGACTACAAAACACGACTTATTATTTATATTTGTTTAAGGGGTTTTTATTTAAAATACTAAATTAATACTATAATTAAAACAATTAAGAAAACAAGTAAATTAAACGAAAACAAAGTTTGTTATGAAAATAAGATGATGATGAGAAAACTACCTAGGCTAGACTCCCATAAATTTCGGTAATGAATTGACTCGGGAAAATATTTAGTTATGGACTAGGATCGTAAAATAGACACTTAAAAGAAAAACCAAATAGGATCCCTGACCCTTCTCAAGAGAAAACCTATGGATTTCTAACAAGTTTTAACGCACACCAGTATTAAAAATCAAGTTCGCTTACGGTCACCCAATTGTTTACAATTTAGTTCCTTTATACGAAATTCTACCTTACAGCGCGGAATTTAAAGGCAGTTTAATATATCGAATTGATTCAATAGACAATAATTAAATAATCAAACCTAGACGGATTCCTTACGAAAAACTAAACTAGCAAGATCAAATAATAAAGATCTATCGATAACCTAGCACCTTACAGCTATTTAGGTTAGCAGCACACTTAGGTTTATTTGATTAAATAGTATTATTCCTATGATCTTATTCGAAATTAATCACAAAATAATCAAAAACACAAAGTAATTGACCTAATAGCAACCTATCATAATGACAAACAATAATCAAGGTAACTATGGAATAATAACAATTAATCAAACAATCCTAAATATCCATACGCATCAATTTAATATAAGTAAACCTTTTACTAAACCATGAAAACCATAACGCAAATAAATCCCAAATCAAAACAAACGTCAACAAAGGTTCATCATAAGCCTAGGCAATCTATAATGTTTAGCCTAGCATCTTAAAATCAAACAAAACAATAATAAATGAAATCATGACGAAATAAATAAGAACGGAAGATTAAAGGCGATAAAACCCGTGGTCTTCTTTCTTGAATGATAAGCACTTCGCCGGCTGATTCCTAGCCTTCAAACCCACCAAATATTGCAATCCTAAGCTCCAGGAAACTCCAAATTCGGCTATGGTTCGCAGGGTATGCTCAGGATAAAGTTTAGGGGTGTTTAAATAGGTTTCCTGGGCCCAAAACTGATAAAAAACGAAGAAAATACGCGAAACGGGGTGCGGCGGGATTTGGCCTCCTGGTCGCGCGGCGCTCCGGATGAGGGGGGCTGACCGGTCCAGTTCGTTTCCTGATGCGGTCTGGTTCAATTCTGATGCGGTCCGGTTCACCGGTTTGGCTTGTTTTAGCTCTTTTTTCGCCCTTTTTAACCATGAACAAGTCTCGAAACCTACATTATTCAAATATGTTAGTAATATACAAATTCTAATAAAAACCAAATGGAAACTAATAAAATATTATATTAAATATACAAGGGAATTATATATATTTAGGATCATATCAATTGCTCGCAGCTCAAAGATACTATCATGCATATAATGTGACAATATCTAAGTAATTATTTTATTGAAAATAAATACACACAATATCCAAATATAACAAACATTTTAAATACATGAATGTAAGCTCAAATAATGATTATCTTGTTTATATCCTAAGGTCTTGTCTAAGTATCCAACTTCAATCTTCAATACAAAGCGTCCTGCATATGCATAGAAAATGGAGTTTGTCAACAACACATGTTGAGTGAGATGATTACCAAATTTTGACACAACAACAATATATATAATAGATAAATGATAAGTGTTAAAAGCGCAAACCAATATATGTGGTAATAATCAATCAAACCTTAACAAACCATGTAGATAACCAAATCGTGCTAGTGTGCAAATGAATCGTTGCCAAGCGAATCGGGCATTGATTACAATGACTAAAATTGTCGTTTTACCTTCGCTAAGGGAATCGGGCTCCGGTTACTAAGACAGTTGTATGAGCATACTAATTAGAATCCAAGACTTGATAGAATACAAACACACTTAAACAAATAGCAATTAGCAAATAGCATTTAATTGATACAACACACAATGATCATTTTTGCGATTGTTTGAGATATATATACGATAGAAAATATGAATAATACGCCCCAAAATGTTTGAAAACAGTATATCAAAAGGAGAATGATCAAACTCACCTTAGATTAATGACAAGCGATTAATAAATTCGATTAACGAACTACGAATAAGCGAGTTGTCCACTACACGTCAAATGTTATGAACAATTTAGAATCTGATCTTTTAGGATATGATAATATAAGTAAAAACGACTTGTTGCCACTGGAATCAATCCAAACGGACGTTTAGAATTCAGGTTATGTTTGTTTTAAGATTTAAGCGAGCTGGTACTGACCAGAATTCGAACAGCGAGTCTGAAGTCGGGTTTTTGTCAGTAGCCTTAAAATTATGTTACGAGAATAAAAGTCTTCTGGACCGAACGTTGAATCCGACCAGAAGTATGAGAAAACGTTAAGTCAAACTAGTTGACTATTTTGCCCTTTAACGAATTTTAAACGATTTGACCAGTCAACACCCTTCAACCACTGAAATTGATTGATAACGTTATTGACTAGGGAATGTATATGAATGATTTATATGTTTACAACTTACCCTGAAAGTGAAAGAATCAAGAGAAACGAAGAGTCAAAGGTCCACATGTATGCAAAGTCAACCGTTTATGAGTGTATCTTTAATAATAATGGAAAAACCGAAGAAGATTGGTGATGAACAGATGGAGGACGGCTGGAGTAGGTGAGTTAGGGTTTAGGGATGATTTGTGGCAGAGAATATATGATATGTTTATATATGATTCACTAAAACGAACTAAATATGGTAACCTACTCGTTTTAGAACCAGATGGGCCTTTAATGATCAAATCAACATTATAATCTGTAAAATTCGTTCTTGAACAAGGGGTAATGCATATGGACATGTTTCTAGGCTAGGTTAGTTTTCTTGGGGCTTAAAACACTCGATTTATGCCAAAAATAAGTGATTTTGGGCCAAAAACGAACTAGGAAACAACTAAAAACGATAACGATATGTGCAGCATCACCAAGGCGGCCAAGGAAACCTCCGGCCGCACGGCACTCCGGGAGAGAAAGGGAAATATTTCAATTTTGGCAATATTGGTCATTGAATTTCTAAAATTGGTTAAATAATGAATCTTTTAAAGCTAAAATAAGAAATGAACAACTTGGAGAAAATAAAGGGTATAAATTGAAAATGAAAAACTTTAATACTTATAAATACTTGATTTTAATTAATAATAAATATCTAAAAATGTTTCGTTCGGGTTAAACGTAAACAAATACGAGTTTGAAAAATCCAAGATGTTACAGTCTCCCCTACTTTAGGGAATTTCGTCCCAAAATTAAAGAAAACCAAAACATCATTGTTTTGAAAACAATTTACACTTTTAAGGAAAATATCATAACATGGAACTTTAAATAACCGAAGCAACGCTTCAAATGACAATCTGATAAGCGCACTCATATATAGGATCATCCTATATATGTACCAGCGACGTATCAACCATGTCCTTATCATCTCGTCATTCGTACCATTACCTTAGGTTCTAAATCATGACACACAATTGTACGTATTATGATTTTCATGCGAGGACTTTGGTAATTACGTGACGACCCATAATTACTTAGATCGTCGGATGGTCCGCATAATCCGTTTCATCATGTGGGCTATAAAATATTTAAAACCATCATTTTGAAGGAAGCAAACATTTTGATTATTTAACTATATATTAAGAAGATAATTAATAAATATTCGTGTTTGATTAATTAAATATGATAAGATAAGTTCTAAAATATCTTTTGCTTATGAAGGAAACAAATTTCATGAAATAAGTGTTACTCATGAATCTGACCAACTTTCATGGGTGCATGCGGGTTGGGTCAACCACTTGGGTGGGATTCTGTTTCGATTTGTTTTTAATCAATATAAACGTGAATTATTGGGTTTATGATTCTGCTTAATTAATCTTAATCTTAAATTTTATTTTAGAAAATATATATAAACGAAACATTTAAAAGTTCTCTGGTTGTTTCTCACCTTCTTTTAAGCCATCAAATTACTTTATTTAACCCAAATTCACATGTACGGGGTAGCCTTTATGTAAGGCCCTGATCCCGATGCCCTATATTGGGTGTTGGATTTATTCATAAACACAGTTCTTAAATATCATAGTGAATTAAAACTTTCGCCGAATAATTAAAAGCCAACCATTCAATACAAAACATTCAAATTTTGTCTTTAAACATAGCATAAAACATCATAACACTTCTTCTCCAGATGCCACCCTCTTCAGATCATGTCATGTGCCCCTTTAAGCCAGCTGCTTTATCCTATTTGCCTACGTGCACACTAAAAGTCTGCTATAGTGAGCGAGTTCTAGTTAATCATGCAACATACGCTACATTCACATACTTGCATATACGCATCCGTAGATACATAATACATACTTAACCTACTTACTTTTATTCTTACATACTTACGTACATTTATACTTTTCTACTTTCATTCTTTTTTTCTTTAACCTATTAATACATACATAATTATCTCTACGTTTTAAAGAGTATTTCGCCCCAACTTCCTCGGATATTATTCATGTTCAGCTCCTTTCTGACTCGTATATTATTAGGGTTCGGTTCCCTTCTGTTCGTACCATACAACCATACACACTTTGCCATACAAACATATATACTGTTAGTTATATATTTTCATATACCTCTACGTACATGCCCTTAACTCTTTCTATAACATTCAAGTATCATTTATAAACATTCATATATAATACACTTACCACTTAAGGTAAGTGTGTTAACTAAACACATAGGAGTATGCACACATCCTTGAAAAAATAACAGATAAAGGGGGCTAGAAATTCACCTGGATCCTGTTCCTCTCGAAGTTGACGGTCACACCTCTTTTTGGCTGGGCACGGTTAACTGTGTAACATATTACAAGCATCACATAACCACTCCTAATTAGATCATATTTCTAGGTTGGTGAAGCCCCTAACAAACGGGGGTAGGGGGGCAGCACCCCTGGCAGCAGGGTCCTAGGGGCGGCAGCCCCTAGCAGGATCCAAGGGGCATAGCGGATTACAAGCATATGTCATCTTACTTTCCACATGTCTCTCCATGTCATCTTGTTGTTCAACAAGTGTCGTCCACGTTAGCAGGGTGCGACATGTGGAATCCGCTATTTGAGATAGAGAATTCCTGGGGTTGTGACACGCATCCGATTGGTAAAAAGAGTTTTCGGGTGGTGGTAAAAGGAGTTTGTGTAATCTGCTATCTCAAATAGCGGATTCCACATGCCACACCCCACAAATGTCGATGACACTT
>NW_027496014.1:187500-207036 GCF_021521415.1 Bidens hawaiensis
CAGATATGGCTTTTTATTAACTACAAACTAAATTGAAAAGGTATCAAACTAGCAAGAAGCTAGATCCGCAGACAAAACACCCGAAAAAGAAAGCAAATATATGACATACCTTGAAAATTATCTAAAGTCGCTTGAAGATACAATTAGATATTTTCTAAATCAAGTTGCATCAATTGCTTCATTTCAAGTTGTTCTTTTTCGATGTTTGCTTTTATCCAAAGATAGCCGAGTGTCTTTCTCTCTTCTAAGACCTTAATAACGGACATGCTTTTGTTATTGAAAACCTTGTCATTTCACGCTCTCTAAATATACCAACATGGGGATATATAGGGAATATTGCTTGAATTAACTCCTTTTTCATGTTAGTTTCTCTCACAAAATTAAAAAAATCCATAATATCTCATACCAATAGGCGTGTGTTGGTTGTATTTTACACCAATTACTTATACGCTGTCATATCAAAACTGTAATAACCGCATCATATCAAAACTGTAATAACCGCATAATACACTTATATATTTATGTTTTAAACGTGATATATAAATCAGTCTTGTAACTGTTGCACTTATCCTCTCCGACCACTTTGATTATCTTTTATGCCCACATATGAATTATGCGTTTCAACATATTGTTAATTTATGACTTATGAGAAGAATACATATATAAGTCACAAAAATATTTAAATCCATATTTATATTTATATATTAATCTCGATTTTATTTTTTCCATAGTCTACCCAAATCCTGACCACCCGTACAAATAAGAAGGTAGTAGTATAAATAACCGCCAACTTGGTTATATAAGAATAAAATAAGAATATTATATCGTAAGATGCAAGTGTTTGTTGTGTTTCTATGACGTACTGCATATGTAGTGCTCACCAACAATGATCTTAATAAAATTATTATACGGCGTTATTAATCTAAAAACGTGCACTCAGGCCATAAATACTTTAGTTTGTATTAGCTGTAATTTGTGTTTGACTTTTTGATCCTATGAGACATTTGACTTTAATCATATTTATAATTCATATTATATAAAACATTTATATTCATCTATATGTATAATATAAACAATTTAATGAAGTTTGAAAGTTTAATGGATCACATGGTATTATGTTCGGAGCACTAGTGTCTGGAATCCTTACAACTAGAGTGTAAACAAGTCGACACATTTACGAGCTAGTGTCTGGAATCCTTACAACTAGAGTGTAAACAAGTCGACACATTTACGAGCTTAAACGAGCTTATTTATAAACTAAAGTTCATCTAAGAAACAAGCTCAAGCATACGCTTTACATACTTTGTTTGACTATAATAGTGAGTTTAAACGAGCCTAATATTTATATAAATATAAAAACTCGAGTAGCCATCGCATCAAAAGTCTACTAGATGTGTTTCTCCTTAGGTAAGTGTCATTATAATGAACCCGACAACATACAAAACGATTAGATTGTTTTTAGGATAACAAATTTAACTTTGGTCCTAAATTACGTCCATTTGACAATCACAAGACTTGAATCTACATCATTATCCAGCACCTTGATCCCGTCAGGTCTATTTCAAGTGGACCCTGAAGAAGCGTGTATCGACTTACTTGTATACGATCAACGTTCCTCGGGTACGAGTGTGCTATTTCATCACTTGTATACGATCAACGTTCTTCATTGGCGCCATCACCTGTTACAACGGCAACAAAACTACTATTTCATCAATTTTCTCTTCACCATGGTTTCCGGTGTTCGAAACAATGATCAAGTTCTGGAGGATAATGAGCCTGAGGATGTTAATGAGGGACATCAGGTTCTGAGGGCGCCGCGTGACACTGCGCGCACCACCAGTAACCATTCCTTCAACACAACACCTCATAGTCAAACTGAAACCCCCCCAGACGATCTCACGTTCCAAAATCTGACTGGTGCAAAACAAAAAGGACCAAGGGGCCCGGAAGTTGAAACCAATGACCCTAAAGAATGGCTCATAAACAAACAACGGCGTTTAATGGACAAATACAATGAGTTGGTAAAACACAAAAAGTTAGCCGATTTAACACAAAGGCTCGCATTTGATAAACAAACCATTCAGGGAACAACAAAAAAGACGCGCGCGCTGGAAGACGGTCATTCTGTTCACACCGAACAAGCTGATATTAGTGATGAGGAAGAGGTGCACAGCATGAAGAAGACACGAGATACTCATGCAGGAGGTTCACAGCTTCGCGCACACATGCACATAGCACCTGGAGCCAAAGCTGATATGGATTTATACACACCATACAACCCACAAGCGAAAGAGCAAGTGGACGTAACCACACCATATAGGCCAGCCATCTTGGTAAAACATTCAAAATTCGCTAAGCGCATTGCGAAGGCTCCCATTCAACACAAAACCAAGATGCCAAGTGGTTTAGGCAAGTACGATGGTACAACAGATCCAGATGATTTCTTACAAGGTTTTTATAACACTGGAAACTTAGAAAGCTGGACGATGCCAACATGGTGTCACATGTTTGCTCGCTGCCTCACGGGCGCAGCGCGTGTCTGGTTCGAAAGCTTGCCGACAGGACAAATCGATGGGTTCGAAGAGCTATTGGAAAAGTTCCAGGCTCACTTTGTACAGCAGCGCAGACACACGCGCGACCCCGATGACATCATGCACTGCGTACGCAGGAATGATGAAACCATTGAAGACTACATAACTCGTTTCAATCAGGAATCTCTTGCAATTGGAGGCATCACTAAACAACTCTTGCGCGTGGCCTTTATACAAGGTGCGCGCAGTGATCAACTCCGCAGAGCTCTCGTGAGCAGAGTAGGCATGCCAACCACTTGGGCTAAGCTTATGGAAGTATCGCGAGTCTTCGCGCGAAATGAAAAACAAATTGCCCAAGACAGAGCAAGAGATAAAGGGCATCAAACAGAAGCACCACGCAACAATGAAAAGAGGCGCAAACAAAACTCCGTATGGTCCAGGTTGCAACAAACCAATTATTCTCCTACAGAAAAGCAAGCGCAACAAAGTTCACCCCAACCCCAAAAAGACATTCTTAATCGCGGAGAAGGTGACAAGAAGGAAGGCGGCAGAGAGCCTAACAGACCTCTACCAAGAATATGGACTCTCATCACCAAAACGCCTTCGCAAGTGTTAAGCACAGAGAATGTCCAGTTTAAAAACCCCAGGCCATTACTCCATAAGGGACCACCGGACAGTGGCAAATATTGTGAGTTTCACAAATCCACAGGGCACAACACTGATGCATGCCATCATTTGAAGGATGCGATCGAAAAAGATGTGAAATCAGGCAAGTTGGCTCACCTGGTAAAAAATCCAAGACCAGAGAACGAACAACTAGACGGAGCCTCAGCCAGTAAAAAATTCAAAAGAATCTGTGTAGCTGAAGGAAGAAAGCAAGGGCAAAGATCGAGGAAGAGAAGCGCGCAAATCCAAGGGGATTGGCGCGAGCAACAAATAATCTTTCCAAGAATCAGAGGAGGCCCGTCTATCAGCAGCCCTCTAGTCATCACTGCACACATCGCTCATTATGAGGTGTCAAGAGTCCTGGTGGACACCGGTAGTGAGTCAGACATCATGTATGAGCAATGTTTCAGGAAGTTGGATCCAGCAGACCAAGTAAGGCTTGAAGTTGTGAGTGCACCAATCTCGGGTGTCTCAAACGAAATTATTCACCCCCTAGGTCAGATACAATTCGAACTAACTATGGGGGATGAGAAGCACAAGCGAGCTGAAATTGTCAACTTCCTGGTCTTGCCCACCACTTCATGCCATAGTATGATCTTGGGCAGAGGAACGATTGCCCAATTCAACGCCATACCGTCACCAGCGCATGGCGCGTTGGGGTTCCCAACACCAACAGGAGTAACATTTGTGTACAGAGATCACTTATGCGTAGTAATAAGTATACCTCGAGAGGGGAGAATGAAGCTTCCAGTGGCAAACAACGCGCCAGAGGAATGGATTGTCAACCCAAAATTCCTAGAACAAACAATCACAATCGGAGCTACGATATCAGATGACACAAGAGTGAGAATGAAAAGATTGCTCACAACGTATAAGTCAGTCTTCGCGTGGCAACATTCTGACATGACTGGGGTTCCGCGAGACCTGGCGTAGCACTCTCTCAACACATTCAAGTCCGTGGAGCCAATTGCTCAAAAGAAAAGAGTCATGGGAGACGAGAAGACAAAGGCCATGAATAAGCAAGTAGAAGATCTACTGCGCGCGAATATCATTCGCCCAATACGATATCAAACATGGGTAGCCAATCCTGTGATGGTAAAGAAGAGCAATGGGGTCATGGAGAATGTGCATTGATTTTAAGGACCTCAACAAGGCGTGTCCAAAAGATTGTTACCCCCTCCCAAACATTGACATGAAGGTGGACTCTGTAGTGCCATTTAAGCTCAAATGTTTCCTGGATGCCTATAAGGGCTATCACCAAATTCAAATGGCACCACAGGATGAAGACAAGACTGCTTTCAGAACTGACAAGGGTGTTTTCTGTTACACAAAAATGCCCTTTGGTTTGAAGAATGCAGGAGCCATCTACCAAAGACTCATGGATGCAATTTTCAACGAGCAGATTGGAAAAAACTTAGAAGTCTACGTGGATGATTTGGTGATTAAAAGTAGGGAGGAAAAACAAATGCTCAAAGACATCGAAGAAACCCTTCGGCGCCTAAAGGAAGTAAACAGAAGCTCAACCCGAGCAAATGCACATTCGGTGTTGAAGAAGGGAAATTTCTCGGCGTAATGGTCACCAAGGATGGTTTCAAGGTGAATCCAGAGAAGGTGGAGGCTATCCTCGGCATGCCCTCACCATCCAGCATGAAGGAAGTTCAAAAGTTGAATGGTAGATTGGTATCAATTAACAGGTTTCTAGCAAACCATGCAAGCAAATCTACCTGCATTTATATAATTTTTTAAAATATTTATTTAATAATTATTAATTAATATATATAATGTTATCAAAAAAATACATAAAAATAACTAAATAATGTGTATTATTTAATACAGAAAATTATAATGGAAAAAATATATAAAAAAATAATTATATTATTTAAAAATTAATTTATAAATGGTAAACGAGCCAAGCCCGAGCCGAGTTTGAGCTTGAAAATCTATTCACGAGCCGAGCTCGAGCTTTGGAAATAGAGCTTGAAATGAGCCGAGCTCGAGCTCGAGCTCTATGTAAATTAAACGAGCCGAGCTCGAGCATGGTCGAGCTTGGGCTCAGCTCAACTCGTTTGCATCCCTAGTATTCTACTTACTCTTTAGCTCAAATTAAAAACAAAACAGATGGCTAGCTCTTTAGCTCGTCCAATTAACAGCAAGCACATAGAGATGCAATATTTGCCAACTTTTCCATGTTTTAATTGTTGCTTTCATGCACTTAAGCCTTTTGAGCTCTTCCAAACGGAACCTTCTAATTAGTTCAAACTAGAAAGGCTGTCTAAAAGATGTGGGCACTATTGATTGTGTGTGCCCCATACTGAAATTCCATTCACACGGATTTATTTGAAATGGGTTTTAATCTTGTATAAATTCATGACCATGAGGGGCTTGATTTTTTTTAACAGCGTTTTGACTCCCATTGGGCGTACCATTTATCAATAATCGAGTTCCAGCCCTAGGATGGAATTTCAACAGTTCATTAGTTCATTATTAGTTTGACGCTCCAAATATTCGCACCTAGGACCACTAGAGGCCTAATGGCAAATATGGTTCCCTTGAAATATGTCCTGATTATTATGGTACTTTTAATTTGGACTTGTAAATTTCCTAGTTGTTGCATAACAGTATCATTATTCTTGCAAATGAAATTTTATCAAGTTTCAACAAAGCTCCTACCTCTAATTTACCACTGATCAAGATTTATAACCCACCATCCCATGACCCCATTGCCCCAATTTAACCGAGCTACATGACTTCTTTGTAGCATCATCCATGGCTTTCTTTGTAACACCATTGTTGCATATGTTAGCAAATGTTCGAGTGTGTTTCAGGCCGTACTGAGTCAAGGGTCCACAGTATGTCTCAAATGTTCGAACCATAAATTTCAGACAGTCCCAATCATCCACAAGGGCTGATCCTTCAGCTCTCACCGGTCCACGTCCACTGCCTAATAATAACCCTTTGATCTTATCGACGCTGCTATCCAAATGCGCCCTATGTGCCGTTATTTCTTTGATTTGGTTGAGTAGTCCTTTCTTCTGTTGTGTTTCTTCTGTTGACTTATTGTACTGCATATAATGTGAGATAACATCAATCCACCATCATATCAAAATGTCAAATGCATTTTTGTATATTTGAAAATAAATACCTCATGCCACATCGAATAAAGATCTGCGTCTCTTTGGTCGATAACCACCATGGAGTGAAATGTTTGAGATTGTTCAGTGGAGATTTTCCTAGCTGCAGAACCTTGATAAAGGGAAACAGTTTCATTGCTTATGCTCAGGGTACCGTATTGCATTACATGTGATCCGCTGAACGGATCACCATCATTATTTTTAGTCCTCTTCTTCACCTAAAAGAAATTCGGATGATTATTTTCGCAATTAATACTAGATTGGGCATTGGGGGTGTTAAACGGGTCATTTTCAAGGGCAAAACAAACTTGAAAATTTGTCACGAAGCCGAACACAACCCGTACTGTACTTAAAACATGTGAACCTGAACGGCAGAACACGACCCGTTTGACCGGAAAAATTGTATTTATTATTTTTTTCACATATTAATACTTTGAATATACATTTTTAAAATAAAAAATACAAGTTTGTATAAAACAATTTCATGTAATTAAAAAATCTTATGTCAATTTCCTTTTTAGTTTTAAGTTTTGGTATAAGAGAACCAAGCAATTTAACGTATTACATAAAATGATTTTTTTAAACATAAAATAAAAAAATAAATGGGTTAAGTAGGCCAACCCATGAACCCAATCTATTTAACTAAATGGGTTTAACCCGAAACTGATCCAAACCCATTTATATCAATCCCAAACCCGCAAACTCTGTGTTAGGTTCGGGTCGTGTTTTCGTATTGTGTGAGAAAATCACCTCCTAATTGTAGTAATTACACACATTAAATCATGATACCAACCTTCAAGTATTGTTGTTTTAAGGTTTCATGCCTCAAATCTTCAGAGTCACTAAAGATCAAAAAGTCAAAAAATGGGACCAAATCAGTAACTTAAAAAAAACTACAGCAAAATATAGTTTGCAAACATCTACTGCTTGAAAACTTACCTGTCTTCCATCCATGAAACACTGTATAAGTCACCTAAGCAAGTGCTAAACCCTTTAATCAAAGGTGGACAATATGTGGCATAGCTATTCTCGTACGCATTCGATGCAGTTGTCACATAAATGTTAAGATTTTTCGGTAACAAACCTTCGAAAATACTTCCACTTTCACACGCTTCAATGTATATCACCTACATTTAACATTTCAAATGATTATATATATCCATACTCACCAATGATATATAACAATTAGCTAAAGATTAATCAGTTTAGAGCAAAATGTATAATACCATCTCATGATATGTTCCACTCACATGCTTTTTTTTCAAAACGTTGATGAAATCATTAGCATAGATGGTCGAGTTTGGCATACCTATTGCAATATCAAAGAAATTAAGTCAGTAAACATTTTGATCTTTGTCGAATATTATATGAAAGATAGTAACCCAATACCAAGTACTCCAGGACCACCATGATCGGTGTAAAACACGAAGATCCTGTCTTTAGGTTTGCTAGCTACCACTTTCCCGCTTCCACCTTTCACGGCTGCTTTATTGCCAAGAAGCACAGCAAAGAAATTCTCCGCGGACACTGCTTCTCCAGTATAGTCCTAACACATTTTGAAGTTATCATATTAAGAGCGTGTTTGGGATTGAGTTTGAAAACAACTTATTGACTTTATAAACAACCAATAAGTTAAAAATGTGTTTGGAAAACACAAAAGCCACTTTTATTTTAGTTTTTTGAAAAGATTAAAAAACTGCTTTAAAAAAGCTTCAAACCTTAACTTTATAAATTTGAATTTTAAAATAAACTAATAAATCAATAAACTGTTTTCAATCTCAAACTTATCCTAAATATTGTTGTTTGATAAAAAAGTACGGACTTATACAAAGAGAGAGAAGATATAATTGCATTTATCATTCTCTAAATTTGCATAATCACATATATGTTTATTTAAAATAATGCGTTAAGAGCATTGAACCTTTGTGGCTTTGCATTTAATTAATTAACTTATTATTTCTCTTTTAAATTTAACCTATCCATTTTATGTATTTATTTACTATTTTTTTCTATTGAATTGAACCTTTGCATTAATTAAAAAATTTGCACTTTGAGAAAAATCATGCATTTTTATAAGTTTAATTAGAAAGGAATGTATGAAACTCCCCTAAAAATGTCGAAATATATGTACATAAATTTCTCTTTTTTCCTTTCCACCAACTCCTTTTAAATATTGACAAATAATAATTTTTTAATAATCAAATCAATAATAATAACAAATTCTTTAGACTGAATGTGTTCAATTTTTATCTTTTCACTTACCTTTTTACATTAAAAAAATAAATAAACTAAATAAAAATAAAATAAAAACATAAATTTGTATACACATTACGTAAACTTAGTCATAACTTGCTCATACCTTTGGCACACCAGCGTACACATCTGATCCATTGGGGTTGTTAATTATGACACCACGCCTAGGATTATATGGATTATTTGCAATATCATCATACATGAAAACAATTATGTTTTCATCCTTTAACCCACCCTTTTTAAGGATTTGATACGCATGGCAAACGTCTGCCTGAATCCATGTAAAATAATACCAGACATTAGCTTCTATTTTGTTGAAACCTTTTAGCGCTTACATATATAAAAGGTTAATTAAAATTTCAGTAAGTGTTAACCTGATGACGATAGTTGTAGTACTCATTTGAACCGGCCACTAGAACGGCCCAAGTTGTGCTATTGGCTTTTGACCGGGTAACTAATTTGAAGGTATCGAACAAGTTTACCCTATTAGAGTCAGACAATTTTACCGTAAACACAATGAATAGTAACAGCATGAGATGGAAAGCCATGTGGTGACTAGCCATGCTAAACAAAAAGCTTGATAGAATTTATGAGTTCCAAAAGTCACAAATATACATGTATATATATACATGTGTGTGGGTGTATGCATTTAAAGATATTTAATATTATATGATATGATATTGTTACAAAAATATTACTGATATTATACACAAAATAGTTATAATATCACGTAATATATTGTCTATATAACATGATGTGATCATGTACACACCAGTTGAAGGGGTATGCACCCGCCTTAACATCGAGCGGGGCGGGTCAACCTATAAGATATAGACAAGAGGCTTGAAATCAGGAAACATCTGCGCGTGGCGCATATCACATATGCGCAAAGCGCAAACGCAAGCTGGGCGGGGCAACCCACAAAGCCAAAACCTATGCGCAAGCGCATGAAACATCTGCGCATGACGCATATCACATATGCACACAACACACATTTAGTGTGAGAATAAAGAGAAGACCTTGCGCATCCCCGGGATAGGCGCATAAAGGCCGCGCGTAAGCGACACACAACAAATGAGACAATAGTCTAATCCAAATCAGGATAAGGACAACCATGATTGTACTCATCAGGCAACCTTCCAGAAGGTATCTTTTAAGGAATAAAGAATGTGCTGATGTTGACAGCTGCCAATGAAGGGTGGACAACTCAGCAAAGCCCATGTGCCACCACGTGATGGCACATGGGGGGTCAGGTGAAATACATTGGTCAGAGAATAATCAATGAAAAAGCACCAGGTGTCCTAAGTACACGTGGCGCGAAGCAATAGGAGGAGGCCAAAAAGGCCCTAATTGGGTCTGAGCCCAATCATTGGAAACCCTAATACTATAAATACCACACCACCTCCACAGTTGGAGCCAGGCAAGAAAATATATTCTAAGTCCTTACTCATTTTCACATCCTGATTATCCTCTCCTACAATATCTTATTCTCACACCGGAGGGTAACCCCAAAGAGGACCCCTCTGTCCCTTTCTAAGGGGTAAGCCGGTGCTGTTCGTTTTGTAGGTGGAAGAACTCATATCTCGGGAAACCATCGGTGATATAGCACACTGGTACCCGAGGAACGTTGATCGTATACAAGTAAGTCGATCCACGCTTCTTCATTGGCGCCATCACCTGTTAAAACGGCAACAAAACCATTATTTCATCAATTTTCTCTCTGAAAATCTTCACCATGGTTTCCGGTGTTCGAAACAACGATCAAGTTCTGGAGGATAATGAGCTTGAGGATGTTAATGAGGGACATCAGGTTCTGAGGGCGCCGCGTGACACTGCGCGCACCACCAGTAACCATCCCTTCAACACAACACCTCATAGTCAAACTGAAACTCCCCCAGACGATCTCACGTTCCAAAATCTGACTGGTACAAAACAAAAAGGACCAATGGGCCCGGAAGTTGAAACCAATGACCCTAAAGAATGGCCCATAAATGAACAACGGCGTTTAATGGACAAATACAATGAGTTGGTAAAACACAAAAAGTTAGCCGATTTAACACAAAGGCTCGCATTTGATAAACAAACCATTCAGGGAACAACAAAAAAGACGCGCGCGCTGGAAGACGGTCATTCTGTTCACACCGAACAAGCTGATATTAGTGATGAGGAAGAGGTGCACAGCATGAAGAAGACGCGAGATACTCATGCAGGAGGTTCACAGCTTCGCGCACACATGCACATAGCACCTGGAGCCAAAGCTGATATGGATTTATACACACCATACAACCCACAAGCGAAAGCGCAAGTGGACGTAACCACACTATATAGGCCAGCCATCTTGGTAAAGCATTCAAAATTCGCTGAGCGCATTGCGAAGGCTCCCATTCAACACAAAACCAAGATGCCAAGTGGTTTAGGCAAGTACGATGGTACAACAGATCCAGATGATTTCTTACAAGGTTTTTATAACACTGGAAACTTAGAAAGCTGGACGATACCAACATGGTGTCACATGTTTGCTCGCTGCCTCACGGGTGCAGCGCGTGTCTGGTTCGAAAGCTTGCCGACAGGACAAATCGATGGGTTCGAAGATCTATTGGAAAAGTTCCAGGCTCACTTTGTACAGCAGCGCAGACACACGCGCGACCCCGATGACATCATGCACTGCGTACGCAGGAATGATGAAACCATTGAAAACTACATAACTCGTTTCAATCAGGAATCTCTTGCAATTGGAGGCATCACTGAACAACTCTTGCGCGTGGCCTTTATACAAGGTGCGCGCAGGGATCAACTCCGCAGAGCTCTCGTGAGCAGAGAAGGCATGCCAACCACTTGGGCTAAGCTTATGGAAGCATCGCGAGTCTTCGCGCGAAATGAAAAACAAATTGCCCTAGACAGAGCAAGAGATAAAGGGCATCAAACAGAAGCGCCACGCAACAATGAAAGGAGGGGCAAACAAAACTCCGTATGGTCCAGATTGCAACAAACCAATTATTCTCCTGCAGAAAAGCAAGCGCAACAAAGTTCACCCCAACCCCAAAAAGACATTCTTAATCGCGGAGAAGGTGACAAGAAGGAAGGCGGCAGAGAGCCTAACAGACCTCTACCAAGAATATGGACTCCCCTCACCAAAACGCCTTCGCAAGTGTTAAGCACAGATAATGTCCAGTTTAAAAACCCCAGGCCATTACTCCATAAGGGACCACCGAACAGTGGCAAATATTGTGAGTTTCACAAATCCACAGGGCACAACACCGATGCATGCCATCATTTGAAGGATGCGATCGAAAAAGATGTGAAATCAGGCAAGTTGGCTCACCTAGTTAAAAATCCAAGACCAGAGAACGAACAACCAGACGGAGCCTCAGCCAGTAAAAAATTCAAAAGAATCTGTGTAGTTGAAGGAAGAAGGCAAGGGCAAGGATCGAGGAAGAGAAGCGCGCAAATCCAAGGAGATTGGCGCGAGCAACAAGTAATCTTTCCAAGAATCAGAGGAGGCCCATCTATCAGCAGTCCTCTAGTCATCACTGCACACATCGCTCATTATGAGGTGTCAAGAGTCCTGGTGGACACCGGTAGTGAGTCAGACATCATGTATGAGCAATGTTTCAGGAAGTTGGATCCAGCAGACCAAGCAAGGCTCGAAGTTGTGAGTGCACCAATCTCGGGTGTCTCAAACGAAATTATTCACCCCCTAGGTCAGATACAATTCGAACTAACTATGGGGGATGAGAAGCACAAGCGAGCTGAAATTGTCAACTTCCTGGTCTTGCCCACCACTTCATGCCATAGTATGATCTTGGGTAGAGGAACTATTGCCCAATTCAACGCTATACCGTCACCAGCGCATGGCGCGTTGGGGTTCCAAACACCAACAGGAGTAACATTTGTGTACCGTGATCATTTATGCGCAGTAATAAGTATACCTCGAGAGAGGAGAATGAAGCTTCCAGTGGCAAACAACGCGCCAGAGGAATGGATTCTCAACCCAAAATTCCCAGAACAAACAATCACAATCGGAGCTACGATATCAGATGGCACAAGAGTGAGAATGAAAAGATTGCTCACAACGTATATGTCAGTCTTCGCGTGGCAACATTCCGATATGACTGGGGTTCCGCGAGACCTGGCGCAGCACTCTCTCAACACATTCAAGTCCGTGGAGCCAATTGCTCAAAAGAAAAGTGTCATGGGAGACGAGAAGACAAAGGCCATGAATGAGCAAGTAGAAGATCTACTGCGCGCGAATATCATCCGCCCAATACGATATCAAACATGGGTAGCCAATCCTGTGATGGTAAAGAAGAGCAATGGGTCATGGAGAATATGCATTGATTTCAAGGACCTCAACAAGGCGTGTCCAAAAGATTGTTACCCCCTCCCAAACATTGACATGAAGGTGGACTCTGTGGTGCCATTTAAGCTCAAATGTTTCCTGGATGCCTATAAGGGCTATCACCAAATTCAAATGGCACCACAGGATGAAGACAAGACTGCTTTCAGAACTGACAAGGGTGTTTTCTGTTACACAAAAATGCCCTTTGGTTTGAAGAATGCAGGAGCCACTTACCAAAGACTCATGGATGCAATTTTCAACGAGCAGATTGGAAAAAAATTAGAAGTCTACGTGGATGATTTGGTGATTAAAAGCAGGGAGGAAAAACAAATGCTCAAAGACATCGAAGAAACCCTTCGGCGCCTAAAGGAAGTAAACATGAAGCTCAACCCGAGCAAATGCACATTCGGTGTGGAAGAAGGGAAATTTCTCGGCGTAATGGTTACCAAGGATGGTTTCAAGGTGAACCCAGAGAAGGTGGAGGCTATCCTCGGCATGCCCTCACCTTCCACCATGAAGGAAGTTCAAAAGTTGAATGGTAGATTGGTATCAATTAACAGGTTCCTAGCAAACCATGCAAGCAAATCTACCCCATTCATTAACACATTGAGAAATTGCTTAAAGAAAAGCCAATTCAAGTGGACGCCTGAGGCCGAGCAAGCTTTCAGTGAGATAAAAGAATGTCTGATAAATCTGCCTGCGCTCACAGCTCCACTACCTGGTGAAACTTTAACGTTGTACCTGTCAGCAGGAGAGCGCGCCATTGGCGCAGTATTATTGGTGGATCGCAAGGGAATCCAAACACCAATTTATTATGTAAGTCGGGTGCTGACAGATCCTGAGACGCGCTACACCATCATAGAAAAGTTAGTTTTATCACTAACGCATGCGTCGCGCAAGCTTCACAGATATTTCAATGGTCATCCTATTGAAGTCCTGACTGATTACAACATCCAGCAAGTCTTGCGACGTCCCGCACTCTTAGGAAGGCTGACAAAATGGGCGCTGGAATTAGGGGAGCACACGATCACCTATAAGTCTTAGCTGATTTCATCGCAGAAATCCCTGAAGGAAAAGTCGAAGAGGCTCAGCGCGAAGTAGACCCTCCGCAAGCCAATAATGAAGAAAACGTTTGGAGATTATTCACTGATGGAGCTTCAAACAACGAAGGGTCCGGCGCAGGCCTCAAACTGGTGGATCCAGAAAATCATGAGTATACTTACGCAATCAGGTTGGATTTCAAGAGCACCAACAATGAAGCTGAGTATGAAGCCCTGCTGGCTGGTTTGCGCATCGCGCACAAGTTCGGAGTTAAAAAGCTAGAGGCTCATGTAGATTCATACCTGGTAGCAGCACAAGTCAATGGCCTTTATGATGCCAAGAAGAACACCATGCCTCTATATCTAGAGCAGGCGAAGAAACTCACCGAACAATTTGACTTTTTCAGAATCATACACATTCCGCGCTGTGAAAATAAGTCTGCCGACGCGCTAAGCAAGATGGCATCAACCAGCTTCGATCATTTTGGCAAAGATGTCAGGGTGGAAGTAATGAGCAACCCGTCGGTGGGAGCGAAGTCTGTTCTTGTAATTCATACAACACCTTCATCATGGATGGGAATTGGAGTATTCAAGTACTTCTCCCCCACCTCAGCCATGTCAGCGCAGACAGCGTCGAGCTGATAAGGGTACTCGGATGGATTCTTCTTTAGCATGCCATATTCATAACCATCCTTAAACCCCTCGGCCCGACCCACCAAGAGCGACGCCGCATTACAGTCCATCACAAGGGTCTGAAACTCGTCTGAGTATTTCATGGCATAAGCGCAACGAGTTACACCCTGTGAAATCAGCCATTAACGGTCCTGCGCGAGGGAAGAAACAGACGTCTCAAGAGCAGGGATTTGAGAATTTAATAACTTAACAGTTTCCTTGACTTGTTCTAGCTCTTCTTTGTCAGACGCTGCTGCCGCCAAGGCTTCATTCTTTTCCGCTCGCGCAGCATCGAGCTCTTTCTTCAGGCGCGCAACCTCAGTCTCCAATAAAGATTTTTCAGTATTAACCTGCGCAATAGTTTGGTCACGCGCCTCCACTGCTAACTCCAGGTCACGCGCTTGACGCGCGTACTTGGCCGCATCTGCCTCTGCCACTTGCAGTTTCTCCCGCGCAGCTTGCAGCTCAAGCCCGCGCTTCACAAAAGCAGCGTTGGAACTTGCCCGGTTCTCGCTAAGTTCTGCTTGGAGTTTCTCAGCTTTCTCTCGGGCATCAGAAAGATTCCAAGTAGAAATCTTAGCCTCTTGCTTGGCCTCCACAAGGGCATCATTATATATTTATTGCGAAGCTCTTGGGAGGCAGCAAAAAACGCAGACCCAGCAAAAAGGTGGTCATTAAGCAAATCCACGCGAGCGCGGTCCTCTTGAAACCTCCTTTCAGCTGGAGGAACAGAGTGAGCCCAAAAGTCTTCACATACGCCCAAGGATTGGAATGAGCTCTCTTCAGTGATACTCCAGCTCGGGCGGTATATGTGATCGGCTCCCTACAAACACAAAGCAATGCAAAGAAACGTTTTAGTTATCTAAACACTAACTTGGAAGTCTGCACAGCGGAGCAAAATAAACTTATACCTGAGGAGAACCGGCAGAAAGATTAGCGCCAGCTGATGAGCTCCTGCCTGCCCCATGAGAAAAAGGCTGCGACACGAAATCTCGTGGCGCTATAGGGCTTACACGGCCACCATCAGAATTTTCAAAATTAACCTCCTCATCATCCTCTATAACAGGTCTCTTCTCCTGCGACTTGGAAGAATCAAAAATAGTCTCACGAGGAGGGCTGCGCGCAGGAGGAGGTGAGGGAGGCCTTGACGCTGTTAGAGCAGCGCGAAAAATAGTCTCCTGCTCCTTAGTGATCCCAATGAGGGGAGATTCGGTACTTGTTGGAGCAGGAGCAGAACTAACGGCGCCAGCGCTAGCAGCGCCACCAGCAGCTTGTGTGCCAGCTATAATTCCTATGAAAAAACCAACAAGGAGAAATGATTCATGACTTGAACTAAAGGAAAAAATCAGACAATCAAAGCGCAATAAATACCTTGGCGCACCGCAGTCCGCGAATTAAGCATCGCAATGAAGTCCATTTTCCCCCTTTTTGAAGGTAAAACAGAGGACTTCAAAACAACCTTCGGCATAGCCTTGGCACCTTGCTGCGCCTGAGGTTGAGCCACCAACGTTGCCGGCTCTACAAACATTTGAGTGAACAAAGCTTCATTAATAACTCTATCGGAATCACGCTCATAAAACCACAAAATATAAACAAAGTATACCTGTTGGAGAAGACGAAACAGCAGGCGCAACACCGCTTCCCTTGTCCGCCGCGCGCAGAGATGAGGAGGCAGCACCATACCTCGTGTGGACTGGAGGAGTGCCCACCCCTTGAGGCAAAGAAGACGAGGAAAACTTGGAAGTAAAACCCTTGGTTTTCTCAAGTCCCTTCACTTGAGTAGGAGGAAGATTCTGGGCAACAGAGGCGTCATCTTTTTTCTGTTTTTTACTGGCCCATGCGCCAGTTTTGCCTTTAGCCTTGCGCTTGAGTTTTTGCGCTTCAGCTTCTTCCTCCTCCCCTTCCTCTTCCACAGGCTCCAACCCATAATTAGCGAGCGCATCTACAATACGCGCAACAGAAATGTTAAAACCAAATTTGGTATTCTAAGGGCCTAAACACAAATACAAGGGCTTACCAGGCGCATCGCTGTCAAAGCAAAATTCTAAGTCGACAGGGATGAACATATCATCGAAGCGATCAGGGAAAGCAACTTCCCCAGCGTTCAGGGCGACAGAGCCACCTTCTGTATGCTCGTCATAGGCGGCGTGGATGTATTCCTTGCTTTCTGCGTAAAACAAGACAAGTGATATCAGCAAAACGAATTATACTCGCGCAAAATTAATGCAATGAACAAACAACCCACCTGAGCCATCAACATGGATGACAGGCTCAGTCTCGCTGTCAGTCCACCTCTTGCTCATACCAACCCCCACCAACGCTTCCTCGCAAATATTCTTGGCGGGGGATGGTTCAGCAGTTAATTTTTTAACCCACGCGCCAGATGGATTCTTAAGAACGTCATCATCCGCGGGCGCGGAAGTAATCGCGCGCATGGTCATACGAATGGGAATAACACCATCCTTGATATAAAAGAATTTTTCAGCCCAGTCATGAAGGCTTTTGAAGGTAACAGTGCAGCACTTGACCTTCTGACTGCGCGGTGTGAATGAGAACCAAGAATCTTGGATTTTCGGCTTATAAAAAAATTGAAAGCGCCGAGGGGTGGGCACCTCGCGCTGAGCTTCGCACATGAACTCAAAATGAGTCATGCGCACTAATCCACAGGGATGGACTTGAGATATATGAATCCCGTAAAATTGGAAGAGCGCACCTATAAACCTCGTCATCGGAAGACGAAGATTACAGCGGGTGAAAAAGTGAGAATATAAAGAGATATAGCCGGCGGGAGGATCCGCCGCCGTCTGCCCGGCTGCCGGGAGCAGATAACCATACTCAGGGAGAAAACCCTGTGAAGCAATGAGACTATCAAGCTCAGGCTGTTTCAACTTGCAGGGGATCTCGTCCCATCTTTTCGCCGTTTTATTCTTTCCCCCCTCCTCCGACGAAGCCTCGGCAACCCGAATACCCTTGCCGGTTTTCTTCAAAGTAGACATAACCACTGATTTTACACGGCCTTTACTAGGGGAAATTGTGGTGTCTGGGTTATCAGACATACAATTGCGAATCGAACAATATGGTTACTTTAAGCACGGAATTCAGGGACGAAGACGAAAGCTCTTAATCGGAATGTAAATGATAAGCAAAAGCTCTGAAAATGACAGTGAAGATGAAGAAAAAACCGTTCAAAAGGTTTGGTTTTATAGGCCCAGGGGAGAGAAAGAGAAACAAGTAATAATCAGATCTACGCTCACGCGCCCCCACTCGCAGGCGTAGGCCAACATAAGCGCGACACGTGTTCCTGACACTGCATGAGGAGACGTGAAAGGCCACTGTAGCACCTCGAGCACACGAAAGGTCTGACACATAACGTCTCTATCTCTGATGCATGTCAACACCAACCAACCATGTGCATTGACGATTCGTTTTAACCAAAGGGATGGAATTTCGCGCAACGCGCGTACAAGAAAAGAAAAAGAAAAAACAAGCCCTATTGAAAAAGCAAACTATTAAGTCTAATATCTATCTTACCTCGCTCGCGCGAGACAAGACACACATTAGACTGGGGGGGCTTGAAGGGGTATGCACCCGCCTTAACATCGAGCGAGCGGGTCAACCCACAAGATATAGACAAGAGGCTTGAAATCAGGATGTCATGAAGACACTAAGCCAAAACCTATGCGCAAGCGCATGAAACATCTGCGCGTGGCGCATATCACATACGCGCAAGCGCATGAAACATTTGTGAGAATAAAGAGAAGACCTTGCGCATCCCCGGGATAGGCGCATAAAGGCCGCGCGTAAGCGACACACAACAAATGAGACAATAGTCTAATCCAAATCAGGATAAGGACAACCATGATTGTACTCATCAGGCAACCTTCCAGAAGGTATCTTTTAAGGAATAAAGAATGTGCTGATGTTGACAGCTGCCAATGAAGGGTGGACAACTCAGCAAAGCCATGTGCCACCACGTGATGGCACATGGGTCAGGTGAAATACCTTGGTCAGAGAATAATCAATGAAAAAGCACCAGGTTGTCCTAATTACACGTGGCGCGAAGCAATAGTGAGGACGCCAAAAAGGCCCTAATTGGGTCTGAGCCCAATCATTGGAAACCCTAATACTATATAATACCACACCACCTCCACAGTTGGAGGCAGGCAAGAAAATATACTCTAAGTCCTTTACTCATTTTCACATCTTGATTATCTTCTCCTACAATACCTGATTCTCACACCGGAGGGTTACCCCAAAGAGGGACCCCTCTGTCCCTTTCTGAGGGGTAAGCTCACGGTGCTGTTCGTTTTGTAGGTGGAAGAACTCGTATCTCGGAAAACCATCGGTGATATAGCACACTCGTACCCGAGGAACGTTGATCGTATACAAGTAAGTCGATACACGCTTCTTCAGAACCTGATTCGTACTTTTCCATTTTGTTGCAAGGATTGCTTGTGAAACCCAACCGACATAAAATAAATAAATAAATAAAACTTAAACCAACCTTAATAATAAGCTACTAGTTATTTTTTTACCAATTCATCTGGTATAAAACTATATGTGGACTTATGTATTGGGCTTATGAAGCTCGATTCTAAGGGAATACTTACACTATTGAACCGATAAAGACTAATCACAAATAATAACACAAAGTTGCAAGGTTCTGAGGAGAGCCGCAGCCGTCACGGAGGCTCGGTGTAGACGGGTTTTCGACGGAACCCGGACCTCCTAAAAACCGCTTGGACCAAAACCCAGATCTGAACTACAAACGAAAGGGAATAATTCCCATACCCAAACTCCTGTGGAAACAAAACCCAAACCTATCATCGATGAACAACCCAAGCGAAAATCTCGCGCGAAAAAGTGCATGCGAAACCTCTTATGCGAAATACATATTTTCCATG